>NC_041233.1:119275587-119277869 GCF_002837175.3 Physeter macrocephalus | reverse complement strand
GGATTGGGTTGTTTGTTTTTTTGATATTGAGCTGCATGAGCTGCTTGTATATTTTGGAGATTAGTCCTTTGTCCGTTGTTTCACTTGCATATATTTTCTCCCATTGTGAGGGTTGTCTTTTAATCTCTATTATGGTTCCCTTTGCTGTGAAAAAGCTTTTAAGTTTCATTAGGTCTCATTTGTTTACTTTTGGTTTTTTTTCCATTTCTCTAGGTGGTGGGTCAAAAAGGATCTTGCTGTGATTTATGTCATAGAGTGTTCTGCCTATGTTTTCCTCTAAGAGTTTTACAGTGTCTGGCCTTACATTTAGGTCTTTAATCCATTTTGTGTTTATTTTTATGTATGGTGTTATGTAGTGTTCTAATTTCCTTCTTTTACATTTAGCTGTCCAGTTTTCGCAGCACCACTTATTGAAGAGGCTGTCTTTTCTCCACTGTATATTCTTGCCTCCTTTATCAAAGATAAGGAGACCATATGTGTGTGGGTTTATCTCTGGGCTTCTGTCCTGTTCCATTGATCTATATTTCTGTTTTTGTGCCAGTACCATGCTGTCTTGATTACTGTAGCTGTGTAGTATAGTACAAAGTCAGGGAGCTTGATTCCTCCAGATCCATTTTTCTTTCTCAAGATTACTTTGGCTATTCGGGGTCTTTTGTGTTTCCATACAAATTGTGAAATTTTTTGTTCTAGTTCTGTAAAAACGCCAGTGGTAGTTTGACAGGGATTGCATTGAATCTGTAGATTGCTTTGGGTAGTAGAGTCATTTTCACAATGTTGATTCTTCCAATCCAAGAACATGGTATATCTTTCCACCTGTTTGTATCATCTTTAATTTCTTTCATCAGTGTCTTATAGTTTTCTGCATACAGGTCTGTTGTCTCTTTAGGTCGGTTTATTCCTAGGTATTGTATAACTTCCAAAACTATGTTGAATAATAGTGGTGAGAGTGGACAACCTTGCCTTGTTCCTGATCTTAGAGGAAATGTTTTCAGTTTTTCACCATTGAGAATGATGTTGGCTGTGGGTTTGTCATATATGGCCTTTATTTTGTTGAGGTAAGTTCCCTCTGTGTCTACTTTCTGGAGGGTTTTTATCGTGAATGGGCGTTGAATTTTGTTGCAAGCTCTCTCTGCATCTATTGAGATGATCATGTGGTTTTTCTCCTTCAATTTGTTAATGTGGTGTATCACATTGATTAATTTGCGTATATTAAAGAATCCTTGCATTCCTGGGATAAATCCCACTTGATCTTGTTGTATGATCCTTTTAATGTGCTGTTGGATTCTGTTTGCTAGTATTCTCTTGAGGATTTTTGCATCCATGTTCATCAGTGATAGTGGACTATAGTTTTCTTTCTTTGTGATGTCTTTGTCTGGTTTTTGTATCAGGGTGATGGTGGCCTTGTAGAATGAGTTTGGGTGTTCCTCCCTCTGCTACATTTTGGAAGAGTTTGAGAAGGATAGGTGTTAGCTCTTCTCTAAATGTTTGATAGAATTCGCCTGTGAAGCCATCTGGTCCTGGGCTTTTGTTTCTTGGAAGAGTTTTAATCACAGTTTCAATTTCAGTGCTTATGACTTGTCTGTTTATATTTTCTATCTTCGTGGCTCAGTCTTGGAAGGTTGTGCTTTTCTAAGAATTTGTCCATTTTTTTCCAGGTTGTCCATTTTATTGGCCTATAGTAATCTCTCATGATCCTTTGAATTTCTGCAGTGTCAGTTGTTACTCTTCCTTTTTCATTTCTAATTCTATTGAGTTTTCTCCCTTTTTTTCTTGATGAGTCTGGCTAATGGTTTATCAGTTTTGTTTATCTTCTCAAAGAACCAGTTTTTAGTTTTATTGATCTTCGCTATTATTTCCTTCATTTCTTTTTCATTTATTTCTGATCTGAACTTTAGCCAGCGTGACGTTGCACCAGCCCGAGGCGTGCCGTGCGTTCTCCCGGGGAAGTTGTCCCTGGATCAGCAAAGAGGGAAGAAAAAGTCTCCTGTCTCTTCGGCAGCTCCAGACTTCTCCCGGACTCCCTCCCGGCCAGCCGTGGCGCACTAGCCCCTTCAGGCTGTGTTCATGCCGCCAACCCCAGGCCTCTCCCGGCTTCCGTCCGAAGCCCGAGCCTCAGCTCCCAGGCCCCGCCCCGCCCCAGCGGGTGAGCAGACGAGCCTCTCGGGCTGGTGAGTGCTGGTCGGCGCCGACCCTCTGCGGGAATCTCTCTGCTTTGCCCTCCGCACCCTGTGGCTGCGCTCTCCTCCGTGGCTCCGAAGCTTCCCCCTCCGCCACCCGCAGTG
>NC_041233.1:119262232-119275123 GCF_002837175.3 Physeter macrocephalus | reverse complement strand
TCCGCCTGCGAAGGGGCTTCTAGTGTGTGGGAACCGTTCCTCCTTCACGGCTCCCTCCCACTGGTGCAGGTCCCGTCCCTATTCTTTTGTCTCTCTTTTTTCTTTTTTCTTTTGCCCTACCCAGGTAGTGGGGAGTTTCTTGCCTTTTGGGAGGTCTGAGGTCTTATGCCGGCATTCAGTAGGTGTTCTGTAGGAGTTGCTGCACATGTAGATGTACTTCTGATGTATCTGTGGGGAGGAAGGTGATCTCCACGTCATACTGTTCCGCCATCTTGAAGGTCTCTCCCCCTCACTGAGTCATTTTTAAGACCATGCTTAGCAGAATTAAGTCCAGTTGTTGTTACACAGTATTTCAATATAATTTTATTTTGTTAAATAAAGAAATGATAATTAAAGAAACCTTTTTTTCTCTCTTAGCTAAGCATAATAAAGGTTTTAATCCAAAAGGTCCAAACCATGAACCATGTGGTCCTTCAACAGAGAAAGTACCTATTAAGTTTTAGTTTCACTTATTTGAAAGATGCCTAAGAATCTTAAAAGTCAAACTAAAAATCAAAAGTGAAAAAGGAAGAGAAGGGCAAACGTGTTACTGACCTACTGCAGGACTGATCTGATTTCATTATTGAATTCTCATGCGGAGCCCAGTGCTGGCTCTGGCTAGTTAAGCCTGCAGCAGTAAGGAAACCACAACCTAAGGCAGCTGTGAGAGGTTCACTCCATCGAGTCTCTCTTTGCAGGTAAGAAGACGTCAGCTTTACTGAACCAGTTTGTTGTCAATTACACAGCCATTAGGGTCAACAACAATCGCACTTAAGGGAAGAGTAATACCTTGACTGCTGAGTGCACATTAGGAACTGCTTTTCCAGGCCAGCTTTCTCACAGAAACACTTCTGCAGGGCTTCTCCAAGTGGAGTTCTGCTAAGGGTCTGCGGTGCCGGCCCCTAGAGCATGACCACTTACGCGTTCAGAGTCAGGGACTCCTGGTGGACGCAAAGTTGACTGCAGGATGCTCTTTGATTTACAAGGCCCTCTTAAGTCCGTTAAAAAACTTGCCTCGAGATGGATGGATTGGGCTTTTTTCACTTTCTACTGTAGTGACTGCAGCAGAGTATTCCTTGAAATAAATGTTGGGTTCTTGAGTGTGGTTATTATGTGGTAGCGCAGCCCAAAAAATGAAGGTAACAATTTTTTTTTTCTGTCTCATCAGTTTAGGAAATGTATCTGAAGTGTGTAAAGGAAGGTTGACTTAGGGAAAGAAGTTTAGGGGTGGTCTAAGACCAGAAATGATTTTTCTCCATAAGTTAGTTAAATGCCTGTCTAGGGGCCTATGGGCAAAATGGAATTTTTTTTCATTTTCAGTTTTCAAAATGGACCTTCAGTCATCTCCCATTTTTGGAAACTGTCTCTGGGTCACCAGCCTGGGAACAGGCACTATCTAATAGGTCTGCTCTCTAGACCAGTTTCATCCCAGCACTGTGTCTTAAATAATGTGTGTAGAAATAATTGATATTCCAGCACCTTCCTCAGCCTATGTACACACATTTTCCCAAGCCTTAAAATAATCAGCCTCTGATTCTCATGGTCATTCTTCCTTTAGTTTAGATAAAAGATAAGTATTTTACATTTTAGATAAGTTCATGCACTATAATGCCATTGCCCAAGGATGAGAGTTTATACTTGACTGCACAATACTTTTCAAAATGCTCACACATATTTCATCCTTACTAAAATCCTTTAAGTCTAAGAGGGGAAGCTTACCTTCCTAAATTTATGTGGAAAAGTAATCTAGAGTTCGTATTTTCTACTCAAAGCTTAAAAATAATTCTAGTAGCTAACCTTTATTGTACACTTACTGTGTGCTTTAAACTGATAAACTGACTTAATCAGCATTAAGTAGTAGTTATCTAGAAGTAATCTTTGAGTTTAATATTAGAGGTTTAGGTACTAATTTGCCAGTATGTAGATGCACCAGAAAATATAGCCTCCTTTGGTATCTGCAGGGGAATTGGTTATGGGACCACCCCCCATACCAAAATCTGCGGACGCTCAAGTTCCTTATATAAAATGGCCTAGTATGGCTTGCCCTCTGTATCCAATGGTTCCACACCCTCGAATTCAACCAACCGTGGATCCAACTTTGAATACGGAGGGCCAGACTGTACTAGTCAAAAGTTAAGGCTCTTGAACAGATTGAATGCCTGCTCCTTGGTGTACTACCTGGGCAACTCTGGGAAATGTTATTTAATTTCCCTGTGCCTCAGTTTCCCCCTGAATATGTTTAAATGTCTAAAATTGGGATAATTGTAGTTCTATTTTATAGGTTAGATGAGAAAATATCTATTTCTTTGCATAGCACCTGCCTCAGGACAGTTCCGCAATACACGTTAACCGGTATTACCCACGTTATTACTTGTTTCCTTTACACTCAGCCACGTCTTGGACCAGAGATGAACTGGGAATTCACGGGATATTAGCACTTAGATTGTATCTTTCAACGGTTACACGCCTTTGAATCTTTAGTAATTTGAACCCATCTAAACAAATAGGTTAAGAGAAAAAAACAGATAAACTAACCTTATTTTAATGATTCTCACACAGAAATTATACAGTACCTGATTCTAAGAGAACCCTGCAAGTAAATTCGGGCTCCTTATTCCACTTAGATCAATTCAATTCACCTGCAACGGTGGAGTGACAAATCCAGACCCTCATTCGTGCGCTTGATCACTTTACATGGATTAACACACAAACCTCTTCCGGCTCCTTGGCTAGCAAGTTAGGCCAGAACGTCATGGAATCCAGAGGAACACACAAAAAGGCTGCTTTTAAAACCACCTGAGGAGGATAATGATAGAAATACCGAGAGGCATTAGAGGAGTACCCCTGGCTGGGAAGGTTACAGAAGTTTCCTGGAGGAAGCGGTAAATGAACCACGTGGGAATTAGAGAGCTGAGGAAGGCAAAGAGTAAACCTAGAAGCAGGTTGAAATCAAGTCGCCGGGGTGAGAGAGGGGCTCGTGCAGAGAACTCAGGAAATCCAGCGGCGACGCAGTGGCCCTGTCTGGCTGAAGAAGCCAGAGCTTAGTCTGGGGAAGGAGGTGGGGGCAGAGGTGCGCTCTGCTGCGCTAACAGGACCGCTTGCATCTCATCGGGAAGACGACGGGCCGCCGTTCAGAAGGTACGCGGGCAGGTGAGGGACAAGGTGTTTCCGGCCAGATTATTCTGACAGCTGTAAAAGGTGAACTTACTCGGATGGTGGTATGTGAGCCAGGTACGCGAGGCAAAGAGAAGAGGTGAGAGTTCCTGCACTAGTTAGAAGGAAGTTTTTTGGCTAAACCTGGGGAAACTTGGCAGGGATTGTGAGGCAGAAAAAAATAACTCATGATGATCATCTCTGGGGGAAAAAAACCCACAAAACGGTGTTTCTCAGTTTAATAACAGCAAACTACCCGAATCCGAGAGTAATTCCGACAAAAGCACGTCCTGTTAAGGAAGCATTCATGCAGGGGTGGTACAGCTACTGGGAGAACACAGTCTGGCTCACACGGGATCTGCTCTCAGAGCAGCAGAGTCAGCTGGTGCCCTTTGCATCGACTCCAGCGTGAGCAACTCAGTACCCTCCCCATCAGGGGACTGAAGCGTCTCATTCAGAGCTTCACAGCCTCGATGCTGTTAACATTTGGGGCCGGGTAATTCTTTACCGCCGGGAACTTTCCTGTGCCTCGTACGATGTTCAGTGGTAACCGCGGTCTCTACCCAATAGCATTTCCCAAGTGACAACCAAAAATGTCTTCAATCTTGCCAATCTTCCTCTGAGGGACAGAACAGCCCTTAGTTGAGAACCCTTGGTTAAATTCGTCTTGAGAAGTGCTAGACCAGCCCACCTACTGCAGTGTACACTGGACCCGGTTTATCCTGAAACGCCTAAGGGATGTCACACGCACGTGAGTGCGTGTGTACAGGCTTTAGGGAGCAGTGAGCATAATGAAAGATCGCCACCGAGTCTCACTAAGAACCGGTTCCAGTACTATAAATGTCTGCTATGTTAGCGCCTCTCCATTAGAGGCGCATATTTAGAACAGAACAAGTCACATTAAAAAAAAATCTTCTGATTATATTTGATGCCTCACTTTAAACAATCACAGCTTTTTATTTTCTGGAAATAAAACAGAGCATGAGTTGTTAATATCAACACGTTTAGAAATTGTGTTTAAAGTTCCACATGAGGGTGAATTACTAGATCTCCCGTTCACTGCCTGACTTACTAAAACAGAGTCTCTGAGCCCAGAGCTTTCCTTCATCGGAATGGAATATAATGGTCTGGTTTTCTGGTATTTCTACAAATGCTACTACAACTAAGCTGTACGTGTCCTACGAAATTCTCCGGAGAGAAATCTGAGTTGCTCTTAACTGACCTTCTGACACCTCCAGCTCCACTGGAGGTTCCCGTGGTCCCAGCCATATGCTAACTCTGATAGATGCACCAGCAGTGAGGTTGATTATTAAATTCCCTGGAGACTGTGCTCGACTCCTACAAAATGACCTCAAATTCCATATACAAATAGCAAGATGTGCTTACCAAATAAGTTAACAGAGCCGTCAGCATTCTTAGTAACTATGATATCCAATATACAAAAAAGAAGGAAAAAAGATTCTCACCCATGTCTGCATTTCTCAGTGTATGTCTAGAATATTACGGTTGTTTCTGCTGACATGTTTAAGAAGGAAGTTGATAAGCTAGTGTCCAGAGGAGAACCACCAGAGTGGGGCTTCTAGAAGGTAAATTGCTACCCAGCACATTTCACTTGTTCACACTGACATACTCAACGCTTGGAAACCCTATGCAGTGACAGAGACAACTTACTCTGGCTATAGGAATATTGCCATACGGTTCCTCAAAACAGAGTTGGTAAAACCAGAACCATGCAAAGAAGATATAATGTGATACAAAACATGGCAGGATCGCACACGATGGAAATACAGTAGTTGGTGAATGTCAGCGATTCTGGAAATATTTTATATGTGGGCAGTGTGATCATGTTCAGTTTTTTTTGTGCGGTACGCGGGCCTCTCACTGCTGTGGCCTCTCCCGTGGCAGAGCACGGGCTCCGGACGCGCAGGCTCAGCGGCCACGGCCCACGGGCCCAGCCTCTCCGCGGCACGTGGGATCCTCCCGGACCGGGGCGCGAACCCGCGTCCCCTGCATCGGCAGGCGGACTCGCAACCACTGCGCCACCAGGGAAGCCCATGTTCAGTGTTTTTAAACCAGGTTATTAGCACATCTCTTGTATCCCCTCAAACATGCTTGCTGCCGATTGCTGCTCATTTCACTCCAAGCTCACTTCATTATTACTGTTCCTAACAATACCAAACACGAACTAAGAACTGTGCCACGCAAGTAACAGAAGGAAGCTCTGCCCCATGGCCTTACTGGCATCACCCTGAACCAGGACAAAATGCACGTCGTGCAATAGAAAAATCAGTACAAGGGATTTTTAAAGGCTAAAGAAAACGAACATCGTAGTGCAGGTTTTACCGGCTCTGAGCTTAATTTAAATTTAACATTGAAGTGTGCACAGCAGTCCTCTAGTATGATATACTTCAGCATTGTTTTACAGGAATTTTTTTTGTTTGTAGTGATAGAAACAAAAGCCTTTCCTAGTTGAATTGTGAAGTTATCTCAACTCAAAACCACATATGAGGGAATGATTTATGTGAAGTACACTAAAAAACGTGCAACCATTATAAAATAATAGTCTTGCTCAAACTTTTCAAGCACAAACGATGACATATAAACATGGGAATAGATTATATGCATACCAAAAGTGTTACTTCAATTTGGTACTTTTCAGATGATTCACACCAAACATGTTTATTTCACATTGCAGTGGTTTTAAGTAGTCTGGCATTTAACTTCTCCCATCTTACACTTGTGTCACTTTGATATTCACTGTACATTTTTATATTCCAGTATTTTCCCTCAGTGATAGAATAAAAATCTCCAAATCTCCAAGAAGATTTTAAGTACTCTTCTCTACCTTCTTTTGAATTTAAAACTATTTAAAATCTATTTGATTATGTTGAAGGAAAAAGCACTTTAAATTATAAATCTTCCTTGATTATCTCAAAGATTTTTATTTAATATAAATGCAAGCCAGAGGGAAATAAGAAAGGCCAAAATACTGTATTCTCAAATATGCGATTTGCAAGAGTTAGTTTATTAAAATCACCAATTATTATTCCACATAAAATTTAATTGAGGTCATTACCCTCCTGGCAAGTTATTTCAAAATTCTGTCCTGTAATAAGGTTTGTTATTGTAGCATTTTCCACATCACTGCTTCTCGCACATATATATGCTTTTTATAACTATTTATAAAGATAATAGGCATTACCCATAAGTTGACTGAATTAATAATCAAGTTATATATTTAAATGTCTGCTCAGGAAACGTGGTCCTTTTGTTCCCTTGCTGTTTACAAAACCAACGTGAAAAAGCTCCAGCGAACGTTTAGTGACTCCCAACAAGGCAAAATATCTGTGCATTCTGAACAAATGAGACAGGTATTTCAATTATGTTCCTGGAGAAACAATCCCTCGTAATATGTGAAATTTTCAAATTGTGACATGAGTTATGCATCATTACTCACTTCCGGACAAAGAGGAATCTTACTCTTGTTTAGAAGTCATTCCCCTGCTGAGGACCACTTGCCTGTATGAAACACTCTGGTTTCACTGACCTTAAACATCTGTTGATGAAGGTCATTTCCGTTTACATACAAATGGTTTATATGACCTGTGATGAAAACTAGGTAACATGCTGGGATTGTGCAGCAGTTTGGTTTGACAACAGTCTATTATGGTACCTGGAGGTGAATTACCAACTTCCTTCTTTCCTTTTCTTTTCCTTTCTAGAAACATTGATTATTTTTACGCCAGTTACTGGGCTTTATATGGAGGCTTAAACCATTGACACAACACGGTCCCCGCTCTCTAAGAGCTAAAAAGCCCATTAAAGATGACTGTCCTATAAATAAGCAGTTATATTAATGTGTTTAGCATTATTGTTGAGAGACAAAGCACCCAGAGAAAAACCAGGACAATTGATTTGTTCCAAACGTTGAATATTTTAAGATAAATGTCAGCATTAAATAAAAAACAGATCACAGGGAAAAAAAGCATACATTTCTCTTCGCCTGAGAGATTTGCTTTAGAAAAGTTGACAGCAATGTGAAGTTCTCTAAAAGGAATTCTACTTTCCAACTAACGTCTATTTTAAAATGGCAAATTTATTTCCATAACAGGAAATGTCCTTAAGTGACAAAAATAAATGCATTTAAAGAAATAAAACATCATTAGGCATGAGTACACCAAGTTCTGTAAGTGGTGGTATTTTTGCGGCACCTTCAAAGTATCTTCAGAAATATCTCAATTCTGGACTCACCCTGTGCCTTTATGCCCTATTTATTTTTTACCTTTCAACTCGATTCCCTTTGCTCCAGCTTTCTATTCACATGATAATTGCTCACATTTTTCTGACTCACAGAAAATCAATAAATGTTAGTTCTTCTTATTCTTATATGTATGCATAAAAATTGGGGCTCAATTGTATGTAATATCAGTAGATATATTAATTTTTAACAAAAGGTCTGCAAACTTATAGGTATTCTTGATCATAGGTATTTATCCCATTTTACTAGACTTAGATAAGAACACTTAGGCATAGAATTAATTAGTAAAAGGACTGGATCAAGGTCAAATTGCTAATTGTTTCATTTGGGTCTAGTTTTCCTGAACATTATAACATAAAGAGAATATAAGCTTTGGAATAGAAGACTGATGTGTTCAAAACACAGATCAGTCACTTCCTAACTTTACGACCTTAACCTCCTTTAAGTCTCAATCCTGTTGTCTGGAAAACAGTTATAATTATAGGTTAGTCATAAAGCTTCAATAGGGTTTTGCATGCAAAATGTTTAGCACCATAAATCACGCACAGTTCATACTCAGTAAACTATACTTGTTTTCTTCTTATCTATCAATTATGTTACTTCTCTATGTTCTCTGCTAGCCTGAATTAAGCATTCAAATGACTGAAAAGGTATAGCTATGTGAATAGAGTTCAACACTTGAATAAAATAGATTTTATATACGAAAACTTTTTAAGCTCTATTTCAAAATACTTTGATTTTTAACTATTAATATAATAAATTCCTCCACTTCATGCGACTGAGTAACTTCTCATGGAGGTAAGATTTTTAATTCACGTATGAATCTCATTGATTCTTTGTAGTTGACTCAAAAAAAAAAGTTAAGAAGGATTCTGAGGTGAAGTCCAGGCTAAGTGTAAAGGAATATCATAATCACTTAATGGATTCAGGAGAGAGAGTGTTGATACAGCTTTATAATTTGTCATTCTTACTTAATAAAAGTAAAGGAATGAAATTCTTGTTACAGTATGTTTTCAGTCCATCCACCAAATCTTATTCTCCCAAAGTCACATTTGCCTTTTATAATAGCTTAGCTTCTTCAAGTCGTGAGTGCATTTAACCATTTATTTATTCTGGAAATAATAAAATAAAAAATATCATACTACTCTGGCTTTTTATTTAAAATTATAGGGCGTGGTGGAAGGGAACTTATATTTATTGAGTATCTACTATATGTAAGTTCTCATTTATATACAATTTAATCATCAACCCAATTAAGAAGACAGTGTTTTGTCCATTTTATATAAAGGAAAACAAGTTCTAAGATATTAATTAATTTTAGTTCTAATATATTAATTAATTTTCCCTACATTTTACATAATGAAGTGGAAGAACCAGAATTCAAGCCCAATTTGTCTGACTGGAAGCCAGTGCCTTTTCTACCCTATATTTACTATGCTGTAAGCAACAGCCTAGCTAAAATGAAAGTAATATAGTAATGGGTTTATCATTAAATAATATATTTATAGTTTCTGCACTGAATTCCTAACTGGTGCATCTCAGTGTTTGATCAAGATTTCCCATTGTCTAATAAGTACAGAAATTTGACCAAAACTCAACTCTTATGCCCCCTAAGCCCCCAGCTACTCCTACAGTATTTTCCCAACTCCATAAATGGAAATCCCAACCTTCCAATTGTTAAGGTCAAACAACTGCGCTCATACTCGAGTCCTCTCTCTCTCTTATACTCCACAACCAAGCAACCAGGGAGTCTTCTTAGGTCTTCTACAAACCACATTCTGGAACCTTCATGGTGTATCACTTTCACACCACAATCCTGATCTGAGCCACCATCACTTCTAGCTTCGTTCATCCCAGTGGATTCCTATAACCTGTTGCCCTGTTTCTTCTACAGGAAATGTCTATTCTTAAACCAGCTGTCAGAAAGAGCATTACAAAACTCAAGTTGGATTCTCTCATGCGTAGGCCCAAACTCTAGTGACTTCCTACTTCGCTCACAATTAAAGAGGAAGTTTTTACCATTACCTGTAGGTTTCCCATGATCTGATTCTGAACTAACTCTCCAAACTCATCCCCTGGGCTCTGTCCTCACTCACCACACTCCAGCCACACTGGCTGCAGTTCTTGAAATATTTCCAACATGCTAGGGCATCACGGCCATTGTTCTTCCTGCTTGGAATGTACTTCCCTTTTTATCTGCATTGACTCTCCACCTTTTCAGGCTTTTGCTCAAATGCCACCATTTCAGAAAGACCTTTGCTGGTTACCTTCCTTACCCCATTTTATTTTCCCCATAGCACTTATCTGACAGAAAGTACAGTTGATTCTCATTATTCTGTATTTGTAAGTTCGCCTACTTGCTAAAACGTAATTGTAACCCCCAAATCAATACTGTTGTGTTTTCAGTCATTCACAGATGTGAAGAGCAGTGAAAAACTTGTCACCTGACGTGCACACCCTCATGTGACTTTTTTTTAAACATCTTTATTGGAGTGTAGTTGCTTTACAATGGTGTGTTAGTTTCTGCTGTCTTCCCCCTCCCCATGTCCTCAAGTCCATTCTCTACGTCTGCGTCTTTATTCCTGTCCTGCCCCTAAGTTCTTCAGAAACACTTTTTTTCTTTTTTTAGATTCCATATATATATGTTAGCATGCGGTATTTGTTTTTCTCTTTCTGACTTACTTCACTCTGTGTGACAGACTCTAGGTCCATCCACCTCACTACAAATAACTCAATTTTGTTCCTTCTTATGGCTGAGTAATATTCCATTGTATATATGTGCCACATCTTCTTTATCCGTTCATCTGTCGATGGACACTTAGGTTGCTTCCGTGTCCTGGCTACTGTAAATAGTGCTGCAATGAACATTTGCCTCATGTGATTTTGGACAAGGTGACACCACCTTCTTGTTTCAGCCGTTTGTGGTCTAGGTAGTGCCAGTTTCTTCCCAGATTTTTATGCTTCCTGTTGATAATTCCGCTGTTTAAAGTGGCCTCTAAGCATAGTGCTGAGGTGCTGTCTGGCTAAGCACAAGAAGGCTGTGATGTGCCTTATGGGGAAAGTACTTGTGTTAGATGATCTTCATTCAGCTATGAGTTATAGTGCTGCTGGCCATGACCTCCATGTTAGCCAATATATAGAAACCAGGTGTCTTTTTAAGAAAGGACACATGAAACAAGGTTATATGTTGATGGGTTAACGAAAATGGTGTGACCAGAGGCTCACAGGAACGTAACCCAGCATTTACCCTGGGAACAATGGTTCAGTAGTCACTAATCCAATGTATGCAGTGACTTTACAGAACACATCTACCATAAATACTGAGAATCAACTGTATGTTTAGTTGTTTATTACGCATTATCTGTCTATTCCCACTAGCGTGAAAACTCCATGAGGGCAGATACACTTTGTGTTTCGTTCACTGCTGTATTCCCAGTTTTGAAAAATAATATCTCAAAGAATAATTGTTTAATGCCTAAATGAATGAATGCAGGAACCAATTATGATGATGAATAAGTAATGAATTAATAAATATAAGTAACATAAATATCTAAATAAAAAAATAAATGCAGTATAAATGAATGATAAATGAATAAATAAACCAATTATGACTGAAGCACAGGCCTTTATGCTAGGATCATAAAATTAAAAGATAAATAAGACATGAGTGAGTCTTACTCTTGAGTTTTTGCAATCAAGATACTTTAAATGTTTTGAGAAAACAATAACCTGCCCTTACCTTTCCAATCCAGCAGGTGGATATCATACCGATTTGAAAGACTGTTCTGGGCTTCCCTGGTGGCACAGTGGTTGAGAATCCGCCTGCTGATGCAGGGGACACGGGTTCATGCCCCGGTCCAGGAAGATCCCACTTGCCGCGGAGCGGCCGGGCCCGTGAGCCATGGCCGCTGAGCCTGTGCGTCCGGAGCCTGTGCTCCGCAATGGGAGAGGCCACAACAGTGAGAGGCCTGCGTACCACCAAAAAATAAATAAATAAATAAATAAAAAATAAAATAAAATAAAAGACTGTTCTGCTTTCCAATGGAACGTTCTATAAATAAAAGATGCTACCAGAAAACTACTAGAGCTCATCAATGAATTCAATAATGTCGCAGGATACAAAATTAATGCACAGAAATCTCTTGCATTTCTATACACTAACAGTGAAAGATCAGAAAGAGAAATTAAGGAAACAATCCCATTTACCATCACATCAAAAAGGATAAAATACCTAGGAATAAACCTACCTAAAGAGGCAAAAGACCTGTACTCTGAAAACTATAAGACACTGATGAAAGAAATCAAAGATGACACAAACAAATGAAAACATATACCATGTTCTTGGATTGTAAGAATCAATATTGTCAAAATGACTATACTACTGAAGGCAATCTACAGATTCAATGCAATCCCTATGAAATCACCAATGGCATTTTTCACAGAACTAGAACATTTTTTTTTTCTTTAATTTGTATGGAAACACAAAAGACCTCAAATAGCCAAAGCAATCCTAAGAAAGAAAAACAGACCTGGAGAAAACTGGCTCCCCGCCTTCAAACTATACTACAAAGCTACAGTAATCAAACAGTATGGTACTGGCACAAAAACAGAAGTATAGATAAATGGAACAGGATAGAAAGCCCAGAAATAAAACCACACACCTATGGTCAATTAATCTATGACAAAAGAGGCAAGAATATACAATGGAGAAAAGGCAATCTCTTCAATAAGTGGTGCTGGGAAAACTGGACAGATACATGCAAGAGAATGAAATTAGAACATTTTCTAACACCATACACAAATATAAACTCAAAATGGATTAAAGACTTAAATGTAAGACCAGATACTCTAAAATTCTTGCAGTAAAACATATGCAAAACACTCTTTGACACAAATCACAGCAATATCTTTTTGGATCCACCTCCTACAGTAATGAAAATGAAAAGAAATGAGACCTAATTAAACTTAAAAGCTTTTGCACAGCAAAGGAAAAACTACCAACAAAACAAAAAGACAACCCACAAAATGGGAGAAATATATTTGCACATGAAGTGATCAACAAGGGATTAATCTCCAAAATTAACAAACAGCTCATGCAGCTCAATATCAAAAAAACAAACAACCTGATCAAAAAATGGGCAGAAGATCTAAAGAGACAAAAAATGGGCAGAAGATCTAAATAGACATTTCTCCAAAGAAGACATGCAGATGGCCAAAAAGCACATGAAGATGCTCAACATCACTAATTATCAGAGAAATGCAAATCAAAACTGCAGTGAGGTATCACCTCACACCGGTCAGAATGGCCATTATCAAAAAATCTAGAAACAATAAATTCTGGAAAGGATGTGGAGAAGAGGGAACCCTCTTGCACTGTTGGTGGGAATGTAAATTGATACAACCACTATGGAGAACAGTATGGAGGTTCCTTAAAAAACTAA
>NC_041233.1:119259647-119262133 GCF_002837175.3 Physeter macrocephalus | reverse complement strand
AGATGAATGGATAAAGAAGATGTGGCACATATATACAATGGAATATTACTCAGCCACAAAAAAAGAAATAATGCCATTTGCAGCAACATGGATGGACCTAGAGATTATCATACTAAGTGAAGTCAGACAGAGAAAGACAAATATGGTATGGTATCACTTACAGGTGGGATCTGAAAAGATGATACAAATGAACTTATTTACAAAACAGAAACAGACTCACAAACTTCCCAAACAAACTTATGGTTTCCAAAGGGAAAAGGTTGGTGGGGAGAGGTATAAATTAGGAGTTTGGGATTAACATATACACACTACTATATATAAAGTAGATAATCAACAAGGACCTACTGTATAGCACAGGGAACTCTACTCAATATTCTCTAATAACCTATATGGGAAAAGAATGGATATATGTAATATGTGTATAACTGAACCACTTTGCTGTACACCTGAAACTAACATAACATTGTAAATCAACTATACCCCAATATAAAATAAAAATCAAATTAAAAAAATAATAAAAGACTGTTGATTCTATCTGTGAATCTACTTTTGGTAATAGACAGGTTATCCTTAGGATCTGCCTTTAGTACCAAAACATAAACTTTAACTTAGAATGTTCGCTGTTTCCCTCATTACTGCTATAACACCAGTAACACACAGCTTTATAAATACACAGTTTTAAAGGCTTACATGTTCTTTACTGACCACTTGGGCAGTATCACACTGATGTTTTTAGCTGTGAGATCTTAAGCAAGTGACCTATAACCTCTTTGGATCTCAGTTTGCTTGTCTGTTAAATGGGGACAGGAATAACATCTCTTACAGGATTTTGTTAGTTTATGTAAACCACTTAGAATAACTGTTGCGTGTCCTGTGTTAACAACTAAATCCTTTTCACATGGAAAAGGCCATACGTTGCTGAAGCTTAAACTAAAAGAAGACAGATGGCAGTGTACTGCCATAATAAGTGGAAGATATATGGATATAAACTTAATTTCCTGGAATATTTCAAGAGAGTTCACTGCACAGATTTTGTTACATGGAGGAATTTTTTTGTATTCAGTTTAGAATAAGTTTTATTAGAACTTTATAATTTTGTATCAACATATGCAAATGTGCTCAGATGTTCCATTTCAGTGGTTACTTTATTATAAACTGAGAATGATTACTATGAATATCCATTTTCTTTCAAAATCTATCAGCATGAATTTTCCATTTTTTAGCAAAAGTGAATTATGCTAAAACATTAACTCTTGAGGTACTTTCCATTCTTTTAATTTTCCTCACTCAAAATTACTAAATGTTAACATAATAAAAAGTTCTTAGTGATTTAAACATGTACCTATTTTGCTTTGTCTGTGTCATACTTCAGTAGAAGAAAGACACCCAGATTCCCTAAAGACTTCCTCCAAACCCAATTGTAGAGAAAGTTACACTCTTTTGGTCAGTTCAGGCTGCTATAACAATATAATATAGACTGGGTAGCTTAAACAACAAATACTCATCTCTCACAATTCTGAAGGTTGGGAAGTCCAAGATCAAAATGCAAGCAGATTTGGTGCCTGATGAGAACCCTCTTCCTGGTTTATGAATGACCACTTTCTTGCTATATTCACACATGATTGAAAGAGTATGTTTATTTAATTTGGGGAAGATGGGCACAGAGTTCTATATATGTCATTTGGAAAAAAATAGTTTTTTGTATTATTTACATCTTCTGTTTTCTTAATCGACTTTAACTGCTGATTTATAAGTAGCCGCAAGTTGGCAAAATTTCCCATGGTAAATAATACATTTATCACTTTCTCTTAACAATCTGTCCAATTTTCCTTTAAATAAATATATTACATATAATTTTAGATAAATACCTGTGTTTAATATTAAGATGGCTAAACCAGAGTTCTTTAGATTAGTAAATCATTGGCACTTCCCCCCATAATTGATATGTTTTTTAGATGTGACTTTTGTAAATAGCATTTAGAGAATTTTTTAACTTAAATTTATTTTTTTAAACAGCAGGTTCTTATTAGTCATCCATTTTATACACATCAGTGTATACAGGTCAATCCCAATCTACCAATTTAGCACACCCCCACCCCACCGCGGCTTTCCCCCCTTGGTATCCATACGTTTGTTCTCTACGTCTTTCTCTCAACTTCTGCCCTGCAAACTGGTTCATCTGTACGATTTTTCTAGGTTCCATATACATGCGTTAATAGACGATATTTGTTTTTCTCTTTCTGAGTTACTTCACTCTGTATGACAGTCTCTGGATCCATCCACGTCTCAACAAATGACCCCATTTCGTTCCTTTTTATGGCTGAGTAATATTCCACTGTATATATGTACCACATCTTCTTTATCCATTCATCTGTCGATGGGCATTTAGGTCGCTTCCATGACCTGGCTATTGTAAATAATGCTGCAATGAATATTGGGGTGCATGTGTCTTTTTGAATTATGGTTTTCTCTGGGTATGTGCCCAG
>NC_041233.1:119257132-119258978 GCF_002837175.3 Physeter macrocephalus | reverse complement strand
TGGGTTTATCTCTGGGCTTACTATCTTGTTCCATTGATCTATGTTTCTGTTTTTGTGCCAGTACCATATTGTCTTGATGACTGTAGCTTTGTAGTATCGTCTGAAGTCAGGGAGTATGATTCCTCCAGCTCTGTTTTTTTCCCTAAAAATGCTTTGGCTATTTGGGGTCTTGTGTGTCCCCATACAAATTTTAAGACTTTTTGTTCAAGTTCTGTAAAAAATGCCACGGGTAATTTCATAGGGATCGCATTGAATTTGTAGATTGCTTTGGGTAGTATAGTCATTTTCACAATATTGATTCTTCCAATCCAAGAACATGGTATATCTATCTCTCCATCTGTTGGTATCATCTTTAATTTCTTTCATCAGTGTCTTATAGCTTTCTGCATAGAGGTCTTTTGTCTCCCTAGGTAGGTTTATTCCTAGGTATTTTATTCTTTTTGTTGAAATGGTAAATGGGAGTGTTTCCTTAATTTCTCTTTCAGATTTTTCATCATTAGTGTATAGGAATGCTAGAGATTTCTGTGCATTAATTTTGTAAGCTGTAACTTTACCAAATTCATTAATTAGCTCTTGTAGTTTTCCGGTGGCATCTTTAAGATTCTCTATGTATAGTATCATGTCATCTGCAAACAGTGACCGTTTTACCTCTTCTTTTCCCGTTTGTATTCCTTTTATTTCTTTTTCTTCTCTGATTGCTGTGGCTAGGACTTCCAAAACTATGTTGAATAATAGGGGTGAGAGTGGATATCCTTGTTCCTGATCTTAGAGGAAATGCTTTCAGTTTTTCATCGTTGAGAATGATGTTTGCTGTGGGTATGTCATATATGGCCTTTATTATATTGAGGTAGGTTCCCTCTATGTCCACTCTGTGGAGAGTTTTTATCATAAATGTCGTTGAATTTTGTCGAAAGCTTCTTCTGCATCTATTGAGAGGATCATATGGTTTTTATTCTTCAATTTGTTAATATGGCATATCACATTGATTGATTTGTGTATATTGAAGAATCCTTGCATCCCTGGGATAAATCCCACTTGATCATGGTGTATGATCCTTTTAATGTGCTGTTGGATTCGTTTGCTAGTATTTTGTTGAGAATTTTTGCATCTATCTTCATCAGTGATATTGGTCTGTAATCTTCTTTTTTTGTAATATCTTTGTCTGGTTTTGGTATCAGGATAATGGTAGCCTCATAGAATGAGTTTGGGAGTTTTCCTTCCTCTGCAATTTTTTTGAAGAGTTTGAGAAGGATGGGTGTTAGCTCTTCTCTAAATGTTTGATAGAATTCACCTGTGAAGCCATCTGTTCCTGGACTTTTGTTTGTTGGGAGATTTTTAATCACAGTTTCAATTTCGTCACTTGTGATTGGTCTCTTCATATTTTCTATTTTTTGTTTTCTTTGTTTCTATTTCATTTATTTCTGCTCTGATCATTATGATTTCTTTCCTTCTCCTAACTTTGGGTTTTGTTTGTTTTCTTTCTCTAGTTCCTTTAGGTGTAAGGTTAGATTGTTTATTTGAGATTTTTCTTGTTTCTTGAGGTAGGCTTGTATAGCTATAAACTTCCCTCTTAGAAGTGCTTTTGCTGCATCCCATAGGTTTTGGATCATCGTGTTTTCATTGTCATTTGTCTCTAGGTATTTTTTGATTTCTTCAGCGATCTCTTGGTTATTTAGTAACGTATTGTTTAGCCTCCATGTGTTTGTGTTTTTTACGTTATTTTCCCTGTAACTGATTTCTAATCTCAGAGCGTTATGGTCAGAAAAGATGCTTCATATGATTTCAATTTTCTTAAATTTACTGAGGCTTGATTTGTGACCCAAGATGTGATCTATCCTGGAGAATG
>NC_041233.1:119255505-119256385 GCF_002837175.3 Physeter macrocephalus | reverse complement strand
TGTCCCTAGGTCTGAAGTGGGTCCTTTGTAGACAGCATATATATGGGTCTTGTTTTTGTATCCATTCAGCAAGCCTGTGTCTTTTGGTTGGAGCATTTAATCCATTCACGTTTAAGGTAATTATCGATATGTATGTTCCTATGACCATTTTCTTAATTGTTATGGGTTTGTTTTTGTAGGTCCTTTTCTTCTCTTGTGTTTCCCCCTTAGAGAAGTTCTTTTAGCGTTTGCTGTAGAGCTTGTTTGGTGGTGCTGAATTCTCTTAGCTTTTGCTTGTCTGTAAAGCTTTTGATTTCTCCATCGAATCTGAATGAGGTCCTTGCTGGGTAGAGTAATCTTGGTTGTACATTCTTCCCTTTCATTACTTTAAGTATATCTTGCCACTCCCTTCTGGCTTGTAGAGTTTCTGCTGAGAAATCAGCTGTTAACCTTATGGGAGTTCGCTTGTATGTTTTTTGTCATTTTTCCATTGCTGCTTTCAATAATTTTTCTTTGTCTTTAATTTTTGCCAATTTGATTACTATGTGTGTCAGCATGTTTCTCCTTGAGTTTATCCTGTATGGGACTCACTTGTCTTCCTGGACTTGGGTGGCTATTTCCTTTCCCATGTTAGGGAAGTTTTTGACTATAATCTCTTCAAGTATTTTCTAGGGTCGTTTCTCTCTCTCTTCTCCTTCTGGGACCCCTATAATGCGAATGTTGTTGCATTTAATGTTGCCCCAGAGGTGTCTTAGGCTGTGTTCTTTTCTCTTCATTCTTTTTTCTTTAGTCTGTTCTGCAGCAGTGGATTCAGCCATTCTGTCTTCCAGGTCACTTATCCTTTCTTCTGCCTCAGTTACTCTGCTATTGATTCCTTCTAGTGTATTTTTCATTTCAGTTA
>NC_041233.1:119212139-119255455 GCF_002837175.3 Physeter macrocephalus | reverse complement strand
ATCTGTTTCTTTGTTCTTTAATTCTTCTAGGTCTTTGTTAAACATTTCTTGCATTTTCTCAATCTTTGCCTCCATTCTTTTTCCGAGGTCCTGGATCGTCTTCACTATCATTATTCTGAATTCTTTTTCTGGAAGGTTGCCGATCTCCACTTCATTTAGTTGTTTTTCTGGGGTTTTATCTTGTTCCTTCATCTGGTACATAGCCCTCTGCCTTTTAATCTTGTCTATCTTTCTGTGAATGTGGTTTTTGTTCCACAGGCTGCAGGGTTGTAGTTCTTCTTGCTTCTGCTGTCTGCCCTCTGGCAGATAAGGCTATCTAAGAGACTTGTGTAAGTTTCCTGATGGGAGGCACTGGTCAGCTCCTCCTTTTTTCTCTCACAGATTTATAACTTTTCCTTTTTCACTGAGCATTTTCAATTTCTCTATGCTGTGTTTAGGTGTAGATTGCCTTTTCTTTACCTCACCTAGGAGTCAAGGATCTATTTCAATCTGTTAAATACACACATTTATTCATTCATTCATTCATTCATTTATCTTTTTTTTGGGCCATAGCACATGGCATGCGGGATCACAGTTCCTCAACCAGGGATCGAACTCACACCCCCTGCATTAGAAGTGCGAGTCTTAACTGGTGGACCACCAGGGAAGTCCCTTTTTTTTTTATTCTAGAAAATAATTTGACATTATCTATTAGAAAAGGTCACTCCTGCATTCTCTAAATTTTTGTTGTGAGATCCTTCTTTTAGACATATGCTGGACCTTCTCATTCTATCTTCCATTCTAGCTACTTTTCCTTTATATTCTCCATTAATTTCAATGATTTTAAAAGTTTGATTTCTGTAGATCTACCCTTCAATGTATTGATTCTCCCTTCAACTATGTCTACATACCTTTTAATCCAAATACAATTTTTATTTCAATACCTACTAATTCATTCCAAGAATTCTTTTTGCTCCTTTTACAAGTTTGTTCCTTTTTTCATTATATATTGTTCTTGTTTATAGTTGATGTGGTTTATTTTATATCTTTATTTATTTATTTATTTATCACCATTGCTCTACCCTAAAAGAATGACCACCATCAGGATGTTTTCCAATTAGGACAATTCAAAAGTTAGGCCTTCTTAATTAATAAAAAGAAAGAAAGAAAAAAAAGTCATTGCCCCACCTTAATTTTTTCAGATAAAAGGCTTACTTTTTTTTTTTTTTTTTTTTGTGGTATGCGGGCCTCCCTCTGCTGCGGCCTCTCCCGTTGCGGAGCACAGGCTCCGGAGCGCAGGCCCAGCGGCCATGGCTCACGGGCCCAGCAGCTCCGCGGCATGTGGGATCCTCCCAGACCGGGGCGCGAACCCGGTTCCCCTGCATCGGCAGGCGGACGCGCAACCACTGCGCCACCAGGGAAGCCCTATTTTATATCTTTAAACATTGTAAATATACTTACTATAATCTCCTTCAGATTATTATTGCATTTTATAAAGTTCTTCCAGTATTAAGAGCCTAGATTATTGTGATTAAATTTTCTTCATAATACATTTAGACAGAACTATTTGATTTTTGCCTCTGCGACTGTTCTGATGGTTTTACTGTATTTGTACCAGTTTTCCTCATAATCATGGCATGAGGTCCTAAAACAAAGGGAAATGTAAATTGGGCCCACACCTGTGCAGAGACTAGAGTGAAAATTTGTGTTTTGCTTTCACAGGTTGGACAGCAGAACTTTTCTCATCCCTACTTTATGGATGAATTAGCACTTTGAGGCTCTTGGCCTCCAGCAGTTCTGAGACCTGAGTTTAATTCCTCAGACATATTAAACTCCTTATCCACTGAAGTTTATATCCATGGAGTTAAACCCTCCACCAAATCACTGAGGTTTATTATTTATGTCTCTCTTTGCTGCATTTCTACTTCTTTTTATAGCACCCTGATATTAAGTTTTATTTGTTGTGTGTGTGTGTTTGTGTGTATGCAGATGAGTGCGCATACGTGTTTGTAATTTGTTATTATAAGTTTGGAACGGAAAGTGGGTTGGTTCATTTTAGCTCAGACTATTATATTTACTCAATCTTCACTCATTTTGTGTTTCCCATTCTCAATTTAATAAAATCCATAAGGGGACTTCCCTGGTAGTCCAGTGGGTAAGACTCTGCGCTCCCAAAGACTCTGCACTTCCAATGCAGGGGGCCCGGGTTATATCCCTGGTTGAGGAATGAGATACCACATGCATGCTGCAACTAAGAGTTTGCATGCCACAACTAAGAGTTTACATGCCGCAACGAAGATCCCACCTGCCGCAAGACCTGGTGCAGCCAAAATAAATAAATAAAAATAAATAAATAAATACAAAAAAATAATATCCGTCTGGTAGGAGGGGAGATATTAAACGAAGAGAAGTACCTATTTTTTCCTCTTCACTATGTAATTTAGCTCACGGATTTATGGTACTCAAGTATAAAATATTTAATCACAATCAAAATTCAAACATCTGTTCAGTAAAAAAAATATCGGAAGGACATTATAGGAGATATTAAGTTGAGGATCAAATGTTTAAAATTTGGTGATTAGAAAAATATGAGAACCCCGCATGTTTAGCACAATTAGATAACTGTTACACTGAGAGTCTTGATTTTAGGGAAATGTTATGTTAGAATCAAGGGCAGGAACACTTTTGAACTTAAAAACATACCTTGTTTTATTGCACTTTATTGTGCTTCGCAGATATTACATTTTTTACAAATTGAAGATCAGGGCAACCCTGCACTGACCAAGTCTATTGGCACTATTTTTCCAATGCATTATTTTTAATTAATACTGTTTTTTGCTTACTTGGGTTTTTTTAGACATGATGCTATTGCACACTTAATAGACTACAATACGGTATAAAAAAACTTTTATATGCACTGAGAAATCAAACAATTGTCTGATCTACTTTATTACATTCTTTGCTTTATTGTGGTGGTCTGGAACTGAACCCTCAATATCTCTGTGGTCTGCTGGTATTTGGAAATAAACCTAAACTCTGGGTATATTTTGCTCATTTTTCTGAATCTGGCTGTGTCTCTGTGATTTACCCTTGGTTTACAGCAATATCGTTCACAGCTCACAACCAGCTTTAACTGTCTATTCACCTCCATTTAACACACTATGGGTTGCGATTGATATAGACACACTACATAGAAAATAAGGACCTACTATATAGCACAGGGAATTCTACTCAATACTCTGTAATGGCCTACATGAGAAAAGAATCTAAAAAAAGAGTGGATATAGGTGTATGTATAACTGATTCACTTTGCTGTACACCTGAAACTAACACAACATTGTAAATCAACTCTACTCCAATAAAAATTTTAAAAATAAAAAGAAACCCTATGGGAACAGAAATTCACACCCACTCAGAACAACAACAAAAGGCACAGAATTTCTGGTAACAGAAATTTGTTTCCAGTCCCATTTATACACTTCTAATCAAAATGCCAGTCAGATATCAGCTTTTTTTAATTCTGTAGACGAATAAATCTTGTTTGGTCTTAGTCATTAACGTCTTTTTTTCCAAATGAGAAAGTGGCAGAATTTAGGAAAATGAAAAAAAATATTCCTAAGACACATCTCATATACTTGCTTTTTTTGTAATACAAGGTAAACAAATTATGCATGTCCTTTTTAAAAACTATGTGGGCGACAGCAGAAAACTCATTTATATTTGTGGCTGCTGATGTCACCCTGATCAGAATTTCTATCAGAAATATCCAAGCCAGTACCAAAATCAGAGAAACTAGCTGCCTTTAATCGAGGACTTTGGCATTTAATCCTTTGAAGCATAAGAGAAGCAAAGATACGCTATATGCAAAGTAAAATCCTCTGCTCTCTTTGAAAATACCAAAGGTAACTTTTAAGTACACTTACCATTTTCACCTTTACAGATAAAATGTCTAGTAGGCAGGCTTATAGATGTTCATGATTTTTCCCTACCACTTAAATGTTTTTGAAATGAACAACAAAAATACTTATCTTTTTTTTTTTTTTTTTTTTTTTTGCGGTATGCGGGCCTCTCACTGCTGTGGCCTCTCCCGTTGCAGAGCACAGGCTCCGGACACGCAGGCTCAGCGGCCACGGCTCACGGGCCCAGCCGCTCCGCGGCACGTGGGATCTTCCCGGACCGGGGCACGAACCCGCGTCCCCTGCATCGGCAGGCGGACTCTCAACCACTGCGCCACCAGGGAAGCCCTACTTATATTTTTTAAAAGTCAAATAGCACTTTAAACTACCTCTATGTTATATACATAGTTTTTAACATTCTGAGTTGACAAATATTATCCACTGAAATAGAGTCTTGTGTCTAGGTTCACATCTTTAAAGCCACATTGCCTAAATTACATGCATAAAATTTATAACTGAGTACAAAAACTAAATTAATAACTTGCATACTTATTCATATAGGTACAAATATTCTACATGTCACAAATAAGCATGTTTAAACATATTACATATCTTATTTCCAGAAGCTTAAAAAATGGTTTATATAAAGCCTATGTTTCAAATAGAAATGCTTATATATAACATATAAAGCAAACTTTTCTGATGGTTATTTTTTGGAAAAGCTATGAAATTTTGCAAAATTAAACCAAATTTAATTTTCTTGGAAAATCTTTTATTATTAATAATCTTTATCTTTCAAATTTAAAGTCAAGTGGCTTTAAAAAAATAGATATACATAGTTAGCTGTCTATGTGGGCCATGGCAGAAAAGGGACAGAGATCGTGTACCTTTATACAGAGACAACATGGCTGATTCTTCTCTTGTAAAAGCACAAAAGCATCTATTCCATCAACTGGCTATTACATCGTTATAAAAATAGACGTGATGAACAAACACAACCCTAGTTTCTTGATTCCTATTGATGTTCAGTGTATTCATAATCAAGAGGAATACAGTTACCTCTCAATGCCTTCTTGTCAAGCTGAAAGAATGCTCCGGCCCTTAGAATCTTTGCTTCATTGAAGTGTGATTCTCAGACTTCGGCGGGCATGAGAGCCACCTGGATGGCTTTTTAAAACACAAATTGCTGAGCCCCACATCTAGAGTTTCTGACTGAGCAGATCTGAAGTGACACCCAAAATCTGCATTTCTAAGTTCCTTTCTAAATGTTGCCAGCTCTGCTGGTCCAGGGACTACACTTTGAGAATCACTGAATTTTGGATTTTAACCATGCAGGGGAGTTAGAGCTTCTTAAACTTTCAGAAAGAACAGTCGTGAAACTTTTAAAATAATTAAGGTCTGTATTATTAGATGTGTCAGAAAGAGAACTGATCTAAGTTCTAACTTTTTTGGACCCTCCCCAGGAGATTTCAAAGCCAAGTGGAATTAATTAAATTGATAGACATTGTAATCGGTAGAGCTCCCAAGAACAAATAGGAGCTACATTGATTTATAGGAATACTTCTAACCTAATCTTTCATTCTGCATTTATCTTTATCTGCTAATATTTACTCAGTGATCAGGGAGAAAAGCTGGTTAAAAGTATGTCATTTGCTCAAAGGGCATTATTTTAAATGCCCTCCAAACTCGACTCAATATTTCCCAATGAGCTCTTAAATTAGTTTGTTTTGGGGAAAAAATGCAAAGTATAAATGAATTAAATTATATGCCTAGTTCCTCATCTAATGTCTACTTACAGTCCCCCAACGACTACTTAGAAGGTATTTATAAACTATGTAGTTTTTGAAAACTTTTCTTCAGCAAAGAAAACTTTGCTTCCGTTTTTGAAAACTGTTCGAGGCAGCATCAGAAATGTGAGTCTTTGCAGGGACGAGGGAAGGAAATTCACCAAGAGGCACAAGATCTGTTTTCTATGTTGTCTTTGGCATTTTATCAGGCGTGTCTGGTCTTGGGCAACTCTTTTAACCTCCTGCTGAACTCAGTTTTCCTATTTCAAAAATGACAATAGTAATTTCTTTCTACCACAAGATTGTTGGGAAAATCAAATTAGGTAGAGTCTTATTTTCTTATAAATAGAATTAACTGCAATCTAACATATTCAGTGCTTTGAAAGGGTCGGATTGGTGCCATGGTTAATAAGAGAAGAGTATCTTTAGGTCTCTTATTCTAATTCAGTCGTGTACTCCTAGCATTGCCTTGATTTTTAAAAAGTAATCGTGGTTTGTATCTTAGAACTGATGGATATACTACCTGCTTCGAATCCTGATTTGGTCATGTGTCAATCTCACTCCAGTTCTGTGAAGTTTGCTGTTCTTCCTTGTGTGAGACAATGCTTGACTTGACAGCTTGTAATATCATTTTTATCGCTTTTTAAAAATACCCGGGCTTCCCTTGTGGCGCAGAGGTTGCGAGTCCACCTGCCGATGCAGGGGACACGGGTTCGCGCCCCGGTCCGGGAGGATCCCACGTGCCGCGGAGCGGCTGGGCCCCTGAGCCGTGGCCGCTGAGCCTGCGCGTCCGGAGCCTGCGCTCCGCAACGGGAGAGGCCACAGCGGTGAGAGGCCCGCGTACCGCAAAAAACAAACAAACAAAAACAAACAAAAAATACCCAGTAAATATTCAGAATATTTATTCACTGGAAAAGTTATACTATGGATGAATCAATGTTGTTAATACTTTCCAAATTAACATTAAAATAGTATGATTCAAGAGTGAAAGCCACACTGTCAGTGAACTATACTGTCTTCTGCTTTTTTCTCTTTTTCTCTGTGTGTACAGCTGCCCTTCTTGTTTGCAAAACCCAGTATAAATATCCACATAAGGAGTGATTTCAGACTTCCTGTGTTAAATAGTGTAGATACGGTAGGGGCAAAAGTGAAATATCTCAGGAGGAAATAAAGGTGTCTTGTCAAAAAGACCCTCCGTCAAGAATGACGTCCTCTGTGTGCTCTTGGCCTCTGGTGATGACTAAGAAGTGGCAAGTCAGTGGCTCTGAATGGTGCTACTGAAAGCAAAGAAATAGCTTTGCAGGTGAACCTTGAGCCATGTGTCTGTATCCCTTCTTTTCTAGAATGAGCAGCCTTATTAGAGGCAGCTCACTACTACTCTCAGATGATATTTAAAGTAAATATGGCTACCTATACATGTCAGTTTAAAAATCCCTTCAAATTTATATCCATTACAACGATGTTCCAATTAAAGATGAAGTTTGAGTCCTCATCATCTCTTGTTTTCCTTTCAAATTCTTTCTGAGCTTTTGCCTTTCTCAAGCATTGGTTAAAAATTCTAAGACAACATACTTCTTCCTGTGCTTTCGTCTCGGGAGAACACAAACAGCACTGAATACAGTAATTTTGAAACCAAACAGAAATGAATCCGAGTTGGTTTTAGGAGCTCTCTCAAAGAAAAAAGGAAAAACACTGCCATCAGTGATTTCCCTGATTCTTATCAACATATAATTCTCCAAGACACAAATATGTTTGATACATACGGTTTGACACACAAAATCTGTGTTCAGCCATTCTGTGAAATCTCATAAAATTTTGAGATCCATAGAGTACACAAACAGTATATTGCTGCCTCAACCCAGGCAAGAAATAACTGTCAAGGGCTTCCTTTCATATGCTTTAAAGATGTATAAATGGGTACATAGGAAAACAGAGGCTGAAGACAGACTAAAAGAACTTTCTTTGTGAGAGAATTAGTAATGTGTTAAAAACATTGTATAAAATGCACAACCAACTAGATTTAACTTTAGCGATTGCTTTTTCTAAGGTCAAATAGTCTGGACTGTTGCTTTCCCACCTTTCCTAGAGTTAAAGAATATCAGATGAACTATTTAAAAATGAAAGCTTTATTTCAGTGCCAGGCACATAAAATCAAGATTGACCACCCTGTGGCAACTTTGATGCCCTTTATACCTTCAGATACCGAGTAAAATAGAAAATGCCTAGTGGCAAATTCAAGATCAGCTGTTGGAGGTTTATAGCAAGCACTCTATTACTTTACAGTGTGAGACTTACCAATTCTGTTCCTACAGAATTATTCTTAAGATGTGGGGTGTCTGAATCAGTAACAACTATTAATTGTAGATTACCACAGATCAAGCAGGAAAACGTAATAGCGATGTCGGGATAAAATACTTTAAATATAAATAGAACGTTCATTCTTTTCCTCCCTTATAAAGATCAAATTTGTTTTTAAATATTCCCATGAATATTTAAAAGAACATTTACAATTTTGACAATTTTCGTCAATCAATAGGTCCATTATATACAAAAATAGAAACTTTTAATAGTTGACAAAATTGCTATGATAGTCTTCTATTACAATAGATATATCAGCAGAGTGGTATTGCTAGTATAGTAAAAATTAGAACTGCTACAATACAAAATTTCTTAAACAACAGTAAAAGGAATTCAAGGAGGAATAATATAGGCAAGGCAACTGTATCTTCTATGTCTGATTCACTTTTCATTTCTCACACATTTACTCTTTTTTTTTCTTTACCTTTCCCTAAAGCTAATGAGTTTAGATTGCCACTTCTATAAAAGCTTAATGGCTTTTGTGACATTTCATGTGGTGTTTCTTTAGATAGCTCTCAGCAGGACAGAACTTCGGTACTATGCAAGTGTGTGTGTGTGTGTGTGTGTGTGTGTGTGTGTGTGTGTGTGTGTGTGTGTACATACATATACACACATGTTTCTGAGCAAAGAACGTTCTGTAGACAAGTCCAACCGTTTTAATCTACACCTGTACTTCAGACATTGCTTTGTGATTTAAGGAAAAAGAAATACATGAAACTGAAACCCCTACATATTTAGTAAAAAGACATCTGACATAGAAGATGCTAAGACAGAGGAATCCCTCACACAGTGTGTGTATCACTTCAGTTATATATGCTGGTTTTAAAAGACAGCAATTTGAAGCTTCAATGTCTAGTCTGCCATTGAATGTCTAGTTTAATAACTTGAAATCTACTATGCTTTACACCAATGATGATGTTATCGTATAAATAGCTGCTTTATATTTTCACTCTTCTCCCAAGAGAAGACCTCTAGTCCCTGGTGCCTTATTACGCGATGGTAATACATAAAGAAAACCACAAAGGTCATACATACAGTTTATGCTCTGGGAGGCAAGTTACCTCATCTCAATGTATAAACAGAGAGCTGAAAGTGTTTTCAGTAAGAAAAACTAGGATATCTATTTAAGCATTAGGCTTATTCTGATATTTAAAACTATGATATGGTCAATATGGTTGACATTTTAAAAGGAAGGCTGTTACAGCTGATGAGATAGGATCTAGAACAGAGATTCCTACACTTCGGTTACCAGGGCAGCTGTTTCACAGTAATACATAATCTCAGGGATATTTGTGGGAATTTTTAAAAATAGTTTACAATTCGGTGTTTTGGTAATTTTTTTCAGTAGAACTTATATTTAAGTCATTATATTATTAAATACTGTATTACAATGAAGCAGCAAGATGGTAGATTTAAATGCAACTATCAATATTAACAAATGTAAACAAACTAAGCATTTCAAATAAATGGTAGAGAACATCAAACTGAATTAAAAGAATACCCAACACGGAGCAAAAATTAAGTCAAAAATAAAGGAAGGATAAAAAATATTATGCAACCCTAAGTAGAAGGTAGAATACTTATTTTAATATCAGACCTAAAAGACACCAAGACAAGTAGTAATAGCAGGTATAAAATGTGGCATTTAGAAATGGTAAAAAGATAAAAATGTGTGTGCACCCAATAAGATCTTCAAAATACATGAACAAAAACTGGCAATACCAAAGAGAAAAAGAAATTCATCCATTATATAATTAGAGATTTTAATAATTTCCTTTCAGCAACTAATAAAACCAACAGGAAAAAAAATCAGTAAGGATAGAGAACGGTGAACAACCACTATCGACCAACTTAACCTAATTGACCTTAAGAGGACTCTATACTCAACATGTACAGAGTATTTGTTCTTTTCACAGGTACTGGAACCTTGCAAATAGACACCATAGGCCGAGTGACATTTATATTTATAGATAAGTATAAAAGTCTTTCTAACTATCTACCTATCTGTCTACATACTTGAATGTATATGGGTTCTCCGGAAGCACATGCTAAGCCAGAGTTTGATATATGCAAGATATTTGCAAGACATTTATAAGGCAGATAAACCTGTAGAAGGTGCTGAGGGGTAGGAAGAGGTGGGAAAAGGAAGCAGTCAAACTCTTCCAAGGCTTTGGTCAAAAACCTCAAGGGAAGCGTTGAAGCATATATGGCCTTTCACGCTTATCCCTCTTCAGGCTGAAACACCCAGGCTTTTATACTCCTGAGATGATCAGTCACTGCATGTGGGTTTCTTCATGAAGGACATGGATTGGAGTGAAGGAGCTCTCTGCAGTTGAGGTTAACCCTAAAAGGCCTGTGAGCTGAAGTCTGCTTGCTGAGTGTACTCTCAGCAATACACGTCTCTAAGTGTACACACACACACACACACACACACACACACACACACACACACACAACTTCCAAGCTCTGACCACTGAGTGGGCCTGGAAACAATATCTCAGAAACAATGAGCACACCTAAATACCATTCTCCACCAAAAGAATCCAGGGTTTCTTGGAATATTGGCTGTGAAAGGGAGAGTACAAGACTGCAAGAGAATTGGAAGACTCAGGAGGCCTAATATTTAAATAATATAAATTTCAGAGGGAGAAGAGAGAATAAATGGAATATAAGCTATAATGAATACCTAATGTCTTTGATCTGAATACATACTCAATGAGACATAGTTCACTTAGTTCCAGGACTGGTAAGGCAAGGTACCTATCAAATTCCAAGAACTGGTCAATCAATACAAAGAACACCAACAAAAAAAGAATAAAGCAAAATAAAAATGTCAACTTTCTGTCAGTAAAAAGTCACAAAAGAAATGAAATTCATCCAATAATGGACTTTACGACATTGGAAGATGGAAAGTGTTGGAATGTCGTCTATAAACTACTGAGAAAAAAATATGTATACACACACACACACACCCTCATTTCATCTATAATACTTGTTTTGAAACACAATTTTGTTTCTATGTGATTGATATATTTGGGAACATTTAGAGCATAATATGAGCTCTGAGTGAGTTATGTGCTATTTCCTCACTAAAATCACTAGGGGGAAGCAGAAATCCTATCAGTCGATCCCAGGAATACACAAGATGCCCACATGCACACACCACGAACATTTACCAGCTACCCCAGTTCATCGCACGTATCATCCTAAATGGTTGTGTTTTGTTATATTTTTCTTGTTTGTGAACTCTTCTATATGTATTTAAAAAACTCATTTCACATCTCAAATGTGTTTTAGCATCCTGGTTCAAAATGCCAAGCAGGGCAATGTGACAAGTAAATCGCTGTCTATGCGTTTAGACCTGAAAGGGACATAGCCAAAGCTTGCAGAAGTGACTCCTTATTTGCACCTGTAGTGGCTGCTTTAGTGGTTTCAAACATCCCTACAATTTCCAAAGCCATCAGCTATGGAGCAAAGCTGCAGGTTCAAGGGAGATAGTCACAGTCATAAAAAAAAAAAATTTCCACAGTAATACAGACAATAAAGAAGAAAGCTATAACACTGGATCAAATATTCAATTTTGATAAAATGTTGATAAAATAAAATATCTATTATAAGCACATGCCTCAAAGGACCTATAAATCAAAGACAGACATCTGCACCAAGATCTAAGGCCATACAAGATGGCTTAACTGCCATGTTTGGGGCCCAGATCAACACCCCACACCTGTCCATACCTGGTACTACAACCTGCCTTCCAATTTCAGAGCACTCCCCTTCCACAACTTTCTAATAACTGAGAAGCAGAAGCTCTTCCAACACTCACTTCCAAAGAAGACCTCAAAAACTTTATTTTGTTCAAAGGTAAAGTGTATCATTTTATTACAGATAAAACTACGCTACTGTTTTTACTGGTTCCTGTCTGTCTTCATTCAGTTTTTCACTGATGAAGATGGTGGGAGGTGTGCTCCAGCCTCATTTTTCCAAAAGCTCTGCGGTTTTTATTGCTCAATTATGCATAGCATAGTGATTTGCAGGAATGCATGCAACATTATAGCAGAACTGATTGTGTATACATATATGCACACCACACTCACCTGTATACATATAAAAACTGCATGTGATTTTATAAGCACAAAAAATATTGGCCATGAAATAACTAGCTACAGGTGCTTCAATTAGGATAATACATTTTCCTAATTCTATTTTGGTTTTATGCCTTCAGATTTTAAACAATTATCATAAAGTAAAACAAATGAAGCTCTTTTCATGATGAAAAACAAAGTAAAGGAACAAATGTGGGGAAATTCTGGACTGTTCTAGCAGCAATTTCTTGTCTCCTAGGAAAGGAGAAAACACCATTATGGGAGCAGCTTAGCATAGCTTAAAAGCACAATTGGATGATATTTAACAGCAAAAGCATTCATCTTGGGACAGCAGTGGGGTCCCACAGCACGAGACAGCACACACATTCTGAAATGCAATGATGACCTAGCCTTATTATCATACTGCATTATTCTACTTAGTGCAGAAATTTCATAAAAGAGTTACCAGGGTATGTGGGAGGACGTGCTGAGGACTGTCAGAATTTTGTCTTCCCACACCCACACCATCTTTGAGCACCTCTCCTCAGAAGAGGTCTGTTTTATTAAACACCAAAGTCAAAGTTGTTTTAGAAGAAACTTCTTGGCCTGGCTTGTTATCGTGCAGTCTGCTATTTGAAGGTTGTTCTAAGTGCCTTTGAAAGCAGCCAGAGGAGAGAGGGACGAGGCTTTAGAGGTTGGAGCGGTCTTGGGGGATGAAGACACCCAGCCTTATAGTCTTCGGGGACTGGGGAGACTTCAGATAACCTGGGGTCCCGCTGTGCCTGGTTCGGTGGACCCTAGATTCTCAGCCTCAAAGGTTCCTGTGCCTCAATCACGACCAACAGAAACAGCGTGTCAAGAGCTTGGCCAAGGAAGACATTCGGAATGACCTGAACACAGGGGGAGGGAGAGGCCCTAGTCTTACCCACAAAAGCAAGTCAAGCAGCTTTGAACACCAAGAATAAAAACAGTTCATCCAAACACAGGTGCTATCGCCACTTCCTTCTTTACCTGACTAACCTTAGTGTGTTTCCATTCTTCTCCATCTCTCCATGTACTGCCCCTGAGGCTCTTTCACCACAACCACCTCTTCTTTGCTGTCTTCTGTCTCTGAGTCCAACTGTCCAGATCACAGCTAGAGTTCAATAGCAGTTTATAACTCCCCTAACTCTTGTCTTTTCTACCCGGGGCAGAACCGAGTGTAGAAAGGTCACCTACCTCATATACTAGGCTCTGCCAATTCACGACTGGGGGTGAAGAGCAGTGAGCTACAGACAATAAGGAAGAAAGAATTCCAGAATCTGACAGGCCCATCCAAGAATATACACAGCAAAGGAAAGTAATGCTCATTTAGTCAATTAGAATGTGTACTCTAATCATTATCTACAATCAGAACATATCTGTGAACCATGAGGGAAGAATTCTAGGCTCTAATATTTGTAGCCTGTATACATTTAAAACAATAAATAGCTGTCTTTCATCATGAGGATCCTTTCTGTGTTTGCTTATTAATTCACTGGGATTCCAAAAGGGTCAAGGAGTAGGTGCCATGCCTTGTCAGATGAAGAGAATAAACATACCGTACAAAAGGCTTTAGAAAACACAAAAAAGCTGAATGGCCTAGCTTCCCTGGAAAGTAAGTTACCTAAGGTAGTCCTCTCTATGAGCTGTGAACGTTTATGTGAATAGTCTAAGGGAAAGAGAACACAGTATATATTACACCCAATATTCTGCTGTACATTACTGAGCTTGAAAGATATTTTTCTACCAGGGAAGATACAGTCACTGCATTTTTCAAATCCTGTATGACATACACCATCACATTGTTTGTTAAAAGCAACAGCCAGATCAATATGTGTACTTTCCAATTGCAAAGGCCTCTTCATTTCTCTGAGTTCAAGAGAAAGATAAAGTAATACTCAAAAGCATATCAAGTCAATAGATATTTTCTTCACCCTAGATATGCGTTTTTATTAGACACAATTCTGTAGCTTTCTGGAAGACATTTTATCTTGGGGAAAACAATGTATCTTTTGTTGCCTAGAACAATTGGCATCAAAGTAAACCGTAAATTTTTGTGTTCTGTAGGATAACCTGAAGAAGGAAACAAATTCACTGATTGCTAGTTTTGAGGAAATATTTAGAGCAAAACGGAGTGACTGCAACCTGGGAAGCAGGGGGTGGGTCTTGACTTTCTAAAACTTTATTTTCTGGAAATGGTACTACCAGATGCCTTTTATTTGAATATCAAGATCATTTATTCTATTGTTCTTTGATACATTTATTATCCAATATTTCTGAAATATGAAATAAATCATAGTCAGACTTCAGGGACATCAAAGTTTTTCTTTCTCTTTCAGGAATTTTATTTCCCTTTTAAAACTTCCGCAATCCTGACCATCATAATGACCTTCAAACACTCTTGATGACCTTCAGTACATACAGATGTCTGCATTCTATGTCACATTTCTAATGAGGCTAATTTTCAGATCTCTATCTTGTCTGAAAATTAATCATCCCAGATATGAATTGATAGCTGTCAATAAAGGTGTGATTTCTTGTAGAAATATTTCCAGCTTACTAAGTTTCCTTATTAATAGAAAATTATTTAAGACACAAAGACTCGGTAATAATGGAACTCCATATGATGGGGAAGGAAATGTTGGATGGTCATTACTTGTTTTTTTTTCAGGAATGGGTGCGGTAGTGCAAGCAGGTGGGGAGGGAGAGAGGGCTGCTACTTCATGACCTCAGAATCATTCCACGTGCAAAGCCTTAGTACTTCCACTGCAGGTCCTAATCCAAATTACCAATGACTGGAGGAAAATATTAGGTTCAGAACACCTCATAAAATTAAGATTCATGTCAATGGATGAGCTGATTTCACTACGTTTACTTTAGTGAAATATGAATGGGCATGATACGACAGGAAGCTCTAAATATTATGTACAACAAATTTGCTGCCCTATATAAACTTAGAAAAAGAAAGATGAAACTGTATTTGCATATTTTTAAAAAGCTTTAGTCTCTTCATTTGTGGTTTTCTTGCATCTCCCTCATCCTCTACATTATTGATGGTACTGAATGAAAAGAAAATATTAGAAAAAAATTTTCAGCATACTGTGAAAATGTACACAGCCTCACCGTTTTGCATGTAAGTGCACTAATGATATTAAATACATACTAAGTACTGGGCCAGTTTGGTGAGAAAAGTCAGTACCCTTATAAACAAAATAATTTCAATAAAAATAACTGTATATCAGTTATGTCTCTAGGGTAAAAAGTAGTAAAGTACAAACAGTAATTATTTTGAATTATCAATCCGTCAATTTATTTTTCATTGGCTATTGAATCAAAATGCCAAGTTTCTTGCTTTATTTAACTACTAATTACAAGCTGTATTACAAAGGGAGAATGAAACCAAACTTTTTAAAATTAACACACTGATAAATTTGTCCTTTGAGCTTCTTCATGTATAAACTAATTTTTACTTATATATGCTTTTCTACAGTCTCATTACAACCTATTTAAAAATTCTGATATTGGTAGAATCCTTGCTATATAGAGTCCAAAATACAAAATAGCAATAATAAAATTGATATAGAGTATACCAAGGGCATAAAAGATGAAGGCAAGGTAACACACATTTCTTGACTGTCTCTTTCAACGGTTATACGCCTCACCTAATTGATTCATCTTAGTAGTCAGTAAAGGTAAATATTATTATCTAAATTTTAAAGATAAAGTCAGGAAGCCTCGATGAGGTTGTATAATTTGTCTATGGCCTCACAGCTGATTGTTGGAGCTAAAATTCAAAGTGATTTCTGTGTGTGCTCTTTTAATTGGCAACCATACAAATCTATAAAATGTATTTAAAACATGCTGATCTGTATTTATATAAGGAACAGAGAAGAGAATCAATGCTATCCCCTAAATATTTTTAAATTAAGTTTTCTAGATAGAGTCATGGAATGATAGAAATATTAGCAGACTGTCCTCACTTTGGACTTTGGAAGAATTGAAGTCATTGGCTGGCATTTAAGCCTCCCTTCAACTAAGCCTGATCTACTTTCCAGCTTCATCGCCATACTCCAGTCCTCACAAAGCAAACAGTAGCCACAAACACAACATCCTGCTTCCGAGACAAGCCCTGACCCACCATGCAGTCATTATTTTACTCCCTTAGCTTTCTCTGCCTCGAAGGCCCTATTAACCTGACCACGAGACATCTTTTCCATTAGTATGGCATGTTTGGAAAAGAGAAAAAGTCCAGGAGTTTCGCCTAACGGATTTATTTTTATTCACCCCAATGGTGCTAAAAAAAAAAGATGATGATGTGATAACAATAATAAGTGATTTTTAAAAACACTAAATCTAAAATCTTTAAAGAGAACCATTACAACAATGCGATGAGGTAGTTGCTCTTATTTTTCATTTTATCAGTAAAGAAACTGACAACATAGAAAACTTAAGTATCATACAGGTATAGCCCTTAATCATGTTTGTTGAACTGTTTTTTTAACTGAGAATGAAAGTACATCTACTTATCTCTTTTCAGAACACACTACCCAGTGAAATTCATATTATTTATTTTTCATGATTAAAATACAAAGACCATAGGATTTTAACTTTACCAAAATTCTAAGTTCAACAAAAATATACATTTCGTTCAAAATTTTGGGCGAAGTATCAGGTTCTCACTAAAAGTTCATCAGCAAGTGCTACTAACAATATTCTCATGAATGTAAATACTTTTTCTTTGCTTTACAGATCCCTCCACTGAAGGAAAGTGCCTGGTTGCCAAATAAAATTTATATGTTTTGAATAGACTGAAAATAACACTTTTATTGAATGTTCAGTAGTCATACTAATGCATTATCACTCTGGGTTTTCCAAGAATAGCTTGACTCTCAGAAGGCAATTTTAACAGTTTAGTTAAAACTCAGAGACTTTCTTTTATTATTTTTTTAGTGTACTGATGTAGATGGATACATATTTGGATCATCAGGTTTTAGTCCTGGACATTCATGAAAAGAAGATGAATTTATCATGTATTAAGGCTATCACAACTTAAATGAGTCTTGTATATAATTTCTTTAGTGTGAAATCTCACTTAACCTGTCTGTGTATGAACCTTAAATAAAAAATCACTATTGATATTCGAAATATCAACATTTCATCATACTTAACCATCATACATACCTGCTCTCTCTTTTATTTAAATTTAAACTTCTTAGTACTGCTACCTAACAAGGCACTCTAACCTAAATATACTTCCCATGTGCACATACCTGAACTTTAACTGAACAATACCGTAAGACGACATGGCATTTAATTAATGCTTACTTGCAAGGAACAGCTTAATGTAGTAGAAAAATTAAACAACAAAGGAGTTTTTCTTTCTTCCTTTTATACAACAAAGTATAGTTTCCCAAGAAGATATAACAGCCTTTGACATTTACACATCAAACAACAAAATGGTATTGAGATATATAAAGAGCAAACTATGAGGCATATAAGGAGTGATGTACAAAACTCTAGTTCTAAGATTGCACTATAGCATACAACTCTCAGAAAATGTTAGATCAAATAGATAAAAAATAAGTTAGGATATAGTCTGTGAATAAAAACAACATGATTTTATATCTATGTGTAGGGAGAGAAAGTTCTGCCCTGCATCAAAAATAGAAAACACATTATTTCCAATACATATGAACATTTATAAGAAGTAAATCAGACTAGAAAGAAAATCTCAAAAAAATCCAAAAAATAAATTCATAAAGCCTATATTCTGACATAAATGCAGTTAAACTAGAAATTAGAAATAAAAGGATAGAAAATAAAGTCTAATACTTTGGGCAAACCAACTCTAAAAACAGAATAATTGGCTACCTTTATGACATTTGGGATATTCAAGAAATAAATATTGAAATTATTATACATTTAGAAATGAACAATATGAGATACTGCGTACAGAGTACATACACATAAGTACATGTGAAAATTGTGACCTAAAATGTATAAGGGAAACAAAAAGTATAAAAATGACATAAGTATTCTTTAAAAAAGATAAAAACAATCAACAATAAAAGTGTGGAAGGAAGAAACTGATAAAAAGAAAAGTAATAGTAAGTTTAAAACAAAAGGAACTTCATCAATAAAATAAACCGCTTCTTTGAAATAATCATAAACTATAACCTGCTTGTTGGACAAAGGGTCAAAAAAGGCATGGAAAATATAAATCACATTAATAATGAAAATGTCTATAATACCGGATAGGGAGATACTGTAAAACATTATAGAAGGAAAAAATTTATACTCATTTGTATTTGAATATTTAAGTAAATATTAATTTAATGGACCTAGATTTAGACAACATGTAAATTAAGCTCATTGAAAATGGTAGATGACCTAAATATCTTTATAATCAAAGAATAAAAAATTATTCAATTAGTGCCAGATATCTGTTTAAAATACATATAATTTCTATATTTTTTAAAACATTAGAGAGTACTTTAAAAAATGGAAATTTCACAACCAATATTCTGGTAACAAAATGAATAGAGAAAGTAAGAAGACTATGGATTAAAGTCATTTTCATGCAAAATAGATGAATAAAATATATTAATAAACAGGATTTAGCTGAGTACTAAAAGAAAGATACATCATGAGCCAGAAGACTCCATCCAAGAAATGAAAGGATTCTTCAATATTAGAAGATCTAATATAACTGAGTACTATAACAGATTAAAAGAGAAAAAACATATGATCTTCTTAATGGATGATGAAAAGTCATTTGATCAAATTCAACAGCTATTACTAATTAATTATTTTTTAAATTTAGAAAGCTAGAAATACAAAGACATGCCCATAACCTGATAAGGAATCTACCTGAACCTTATTATTGACAGTTTACATTAAAACAGAACCAAGGCAAATATGTTTATCATTAACACTATTTTCACTACTGTAATGAAAGTTCTACCCGATCCAATGGTATAAGAAAAAAAGATACATTAATCTTAGGATCTGTAGGTAACAATGACTTATAAAATCTGAGCAAATTAACTGAAAAATTCTGAAAACAAATGTATATTCTATAATGTGATGGATGCAAGCTAAACATGCAAAAAGCAGTAGCTTACATGCCAGTGAGAACCAATTTTTGAAAGTTATGGCAAAAAAAGGAACCTACTCAACGTATCGACAAAAACTGCAATATACTTAGGAAGTAAGCTTAAAGCAAAGTACACGATCTATATGAGTAACACATAAATTTTACACAAGGACACACACATCAAAGAGACTGAATAAAGAAGTACACCATTCCCTGAAAGGGAAGACACAATCTTTAGAAGATATAAACTATGCCTAAATTCATCTACAAACTCAACGCCATTCCAATCAAAATCAAAATTGTCTTTAATACCACTTGTAACCAAATCAGCTCATTTTGAATTTCGCATAGATGAGTAACTAAATAATGGCTAAGAAATACTTGTCAAAAATGTATAATAAGGAGAAACATGCTTCACCAAAAATCTATAAAGGTCTTATGATTAAAATAGTTTAATCTTAGCAGAGAAATAAAGAAACACAATAGAGAGCACAGAAAGAGACAAATACATAAACAAATGGTATTTAAAATCTTGCTATAGGGCTTCCCTGGTGGCGCACTGGTTAAGAATCCTCCTGCCAATGCAGGGGACACGGGTTCGAGCCCTGGTCCGGGAAGATCCCACCTGCCGTGGAGCAACTAAGCCCGTGCGCCACAACTACTGAGCCTGCGCTCTAGAGCCCACAAGCCACAACTACTGAGCCCGCGAGCCACAACTACTGAGTCCACGAGCCACAACTACTGAAGCCCTCGTGCCAAGAGCCCGTGCTCCCCAACAAGAGAAGCCACCGCAATGAGAAGCCCGCGCACCGCAACGAAGAGTAGCCCCCGCTCGCCGCAACTAGAAAAAGCCCGCACACAGCAATGCAGACCCAACGCAGCCAAAAATTTAAAAATAAAATAAAATAAATCTTGCTATAATGATGGACTGTTTATTAATACAGATACAGAAAAAGACTGATTAAGAAAAAAGATATGTCTCAGAAATATATGAATATATATTAAGAATTTATGTATAAGCTAATCATAAAAATAAATAAAGCTAAACAAGACAAGAACAGATGAAGAAAGATGGAAGGGCGTGCGCTTTCCCTACCTATTATGTTAAACTTAGGTAACCTGGTATCTTCAAAGTTAAACTTAAATTTGAAGCTATGTGGCTAGGATTTACCTAAAATCCACTCTTGCATTATTGAGGGGTTGCAACACATCCAGCTAAATGTCAACATTTCTCAGCATCCCACATAACTAGTATGTATGACTGTATATTCTGACCCATCATATAGAAGTGAATGTTGTAGGGAAGGACTTCATGGAAGGCTTCTTAAAGAGGATCTGGCAGGTGTAGAACACCTTCCCCACCTCCCTTTTCTAGTTTCTGCTCCCTGGAACTCAGGTGCCATGGCTGAAGCGCCGGCAGTCCAGGATAGTGGAACAGGAAGATACAGAGCACATGGGGCTCAGTTTACTCCTGAATCTAACGTTAACAGCACTGGACCTCCCATCTCTGGACTACTTTTGCATGGGAAAATAACTGTGTGTTGAAGCCACTGCTGGTTTTGGTTTTCTGTTATGTGTAGCCAACCCCAGCAATAAATTACTGAAGGTGCAAGGAATTTTGAGAGGACTGCAGATAATGATCTAAGTATGAGTGTTGTAGACCATACATGTTAGAAAGTAAAGATCTGACAACACGAGCATCCTCCCTGTCCAGCCTTACATCCTACGTTTTATTATGGAATGAGAGCAGTTATTGTGTTAAGGAGACAGTGAAATTCGAACAATTACACTGGAAAAAAAATACTAGTGGGACTCAAAACATCTCAAGGGTGTTCTTGGAATAAGTATACTCTAGTCCCACGTTGACCTGAACTTCATGAGACTTTTTTCCCCTCCCTAAATTATTCCAGGATTTTAAGGGGCAGAGATGATATAGGACAAATTCTAAAATTTAGTAAAAACATGGTGTAAAATATCCAAAACCTTACTTTTAAATTGTTTTAGAAAGAATCACACTTTTACATGTGATTTATTAATCACACTTTTACATGTATTTCATTAACAAATTTTTGCTCAATAAGATTATGTGAACCAAACCGGATGTGCTCCAAATTATTTTTAGTCTTTTTTTTTTTTTTCTTTTTTTTTTTTTTTGTAAAATAAAATAAATCTTGCTATAATGATGGACTGTTTATTAATACAGATACAGAAAAAGACTGATTAAGAAAAAAGATATGTCTCAGAAATATATGAATATATATTAAGAATTTATGTATAAGCTAATCATAAAAATAAATAAAGCTAAACAAGACAAGAACAGATGAAGAAAGATGGAAGGGCGTGCGCTTTCCCTACCTATTATGTTAAACTTAGGTAACCTGGTATCTTCAAAGTTAAACTTAAATTTGAAGCTATGTGGCTAGGATTTACCTAAAATCCACTCTTGCATTATTGAGGGGTTGCAACACATCCAGCTAAATGTCAACATTTCTCAGCATCCCACATAACTAGTATGTATGACTGTATATTCTGACCCATCATATAGAAGTGAATGTTGTAGGGAAGGACTTCATGGAAGGCTTCTTAAAGAGGATCTGGCAGGTGTAGAACACCTTCCCCACCTCCCTTTTCTAGTTTCTGCTCCCTGGAACTCAGGTGCCATGGCTGAAGCGCCGGCAGTCCAGGATAGTGGAACAGGAAGATACAGAGCACATGGGGCTCAGTTTACTCCTGAATCTAACGTTAACAGCACTGGACCTCCCATCTCTGGACTACTTTTGCATGGGAAAATAACTGTGTGTTGAAGCCACTGCTGGTTTTGGTTTTCTGTTATGTGTAGCCAACCCCAGCAATAAATTACTGAAGGTGCAAGGAATTTTGAGAGGACTGCAGATAATGATCTAAGTATGAGTGTTGTAGACCATACATGTTAGAAAGTAAAGATCTGACAACACGAGCATCCTCCCTGTCCAGCCTTACATCCTACGTTTTATTATGGAATGAGAGCAGTTATTGTGTTAAGGAGACAGTGAAATTCGAACAATTACACTGGAAAAAAAATACTAGTGGGACTCAAAACATCTCAAGGGTGTTCTTGGAATAAGTATACTCTAGTCCCACGTTGACCTGAACTTCATGAGACTTTTTTCCCCTCCCTAAATTATTCCAGGATTTTAAGGGGCAGAGATGATATAGGACAAATTCTAAAATTTAGTAAAAACATGGTGTAAAATATCCAAAACCTTACTTTTAAATTGTTTTAGAAAGAATCACACTTTTACATGTGATTTATTAATCACACTTTTACATGTATTTCATTAACAAATTTTTGCTCAATAAGATTATGTGAACCAAACCGGATGTGCTCCAAATTATTTTTAGTCTTTTTTTTTTTTTTTTTTTTTTTTTTTTTGTGTTACGCGGGCCTCACACTGTTGTGGCCTCTCCCGTTGCGGAGCACAGGCTCCGGACGCGCAGGCTCGGCGGCCACGGCTCACGGGCCCAGCCGCTCCGCGGCACGCGGGATCCTCCCGGACCGGGGCGCGAACCCAGTTCCCCTGCATCGGCAGGCGGACGCGCAACCACTGCGCCACCAGGGAAGCCCTATTTTTAGTCTTTACTCATATTCAAAACACTCTTTTCCTGAAGTGGATAAAAATACATTTGAAAAAGTAACACTGGAACAAACAGATGTGAAACCTGTCCTAACACAGCAGATTTAAATATTTTCCGTTTAATGTTATACACTGCACATTTAAATGAAGACCATAATAAACAGGGAGCTGAATATACGTTTTAAACATATTTTTAACAAACTGAAGCAATTGTAATATTAGCATCGAGACTAGTGAACCATTCAACAACAAGGTCCTACTGTATAACACAGATCTATATTCAATATCCTATGATAAACTATAATGGAAAAGAATACAAAAGAAGAATGTATACATATGTTTGATTGAATCACTTTGCTGTACAGAAATCAACACGACATTGTAAATCAACTCTACTTCAGTTTTTACAGATTGCAAGGAAAAGACTAGTGAACCATTTGAAAATGTTTTCTAACTAGAAGGTGCTGTGTTATACTGATTGAGTTGATATTTTTAATGCAAGCACATGTTTATAATAGTTATAAAAACAAAAATTTAACAACCTGACTTCACGAGTATGTGGTGGGAAATAACAGAAGGTTTATTTAAACCTTTTGCAGATTTTTTTTTCCTCCCAGCTTCTCAGTCAAATACCCAACGATTTCTGTAGCCAGGGGTTCCCACTGGCTACAGGACGATGGAGGATGATAGCTGTGCAAGAGACCACCCCCCAAAACTGTCAGCTGGAGCCCTCTCTGCACTCACTTAGAACAGCTCAAAATGCAAAAGAACAGTGCCAGAAGCTCGGAGGTATTTGGGACGGATGAGATCTGAGGTACAGGGAAAGAAAAACAAAGTTATGTAGGCTTTTGCAATTGTAATTTTCTATATAATCTTACTTGTGACTCCTTTTTACTGTTGCTAGCTTTAAAAAAATCCTGAAAATATCCGCATAACGAGAGACTGACGGCGGGATAAATGTCCAAACCCAGATATCAGACGTGGGATACGAAACCTCTCGAAATGCAGCCTCCTTTTTCCTCCCTGCTCCCCCCTGCCCATGGCACGTGCTACGGTCACCCGAGATTGTCACCAGCTTCTGAACATGCCTTTTGCCGTCACCCTTCCACATGCCCGAGGCTGACTATTCACTCTGCCTGGAATGTCCGTCTGCATCCTGAATACTTTTTCCTCTATGGCAAGTTAACCGACTGCTTCGTCCTCTTCCTTTCTCTCCTCTTAACATCAAGGCTGTGGTTCACGGACCCATATGTTTATACGTTCTTCAGTGTAGCAGAGTATAAGCTAGAAGTGGTTTGACTGCGTTTCTGTCCGCCCTACCCCCTCCGCATACACAGACACGGCCGAGAGGACTTCAAGAACAGGAATGCACCAGTATACTCGGGGCTCTGTGGTGCCCTGGATGGGTGGGATGGGTGCGGGGAGGGAGGTCCGAGAGGGAGGGGATATATGCGCACATGTAGCTCATTCACTTCGTTGTACAGCAGAAACTAACACAACATTGTAAAGCAACTCTACCCCACTTAAAAAAAAAAAAGCATTGGACAGAAGGTCGCAGTGTGCTAGCTGAGAAAGATAACCTGATCCGAGGAATAGGGAGTAGTAATGAGAAAAGAACCAACCAGCTAGGCAAGTTCATCCCCTGGTTTAGCTATTCTCAAAGGGAAAACTGTACAAGCAGTTGACAAGAGGGCCCAGGAACATTCCACCTCTAAGCCCTTCTCCTCATTTCCCCTGACTACTTCCCACCTGTCATTTATGCCCAGCTTTCTGGCCCCAAAGCCACTCTCTATACCTAAAATGGGAAAAAGAAACCTTGGATAAAAACTTGCCTTTAACTCTCATTTTCTTGGTAAGAGAACTGACTTGTTCACGTACTCAAACCTGAAATAGTACAGACTTAAACCTGAAATACACCTCTTAGTAAGAGGGGCTTTTCTTTATCTCTCTGCTATCTCTTAAAATTTAGAATAAATTATACTCTTCTGAGAGGTTCAGTAGCTTTTTATGAACTTCACTGTTTTTGTTTTTTTTTAAGAATTGTGCAACGTCATTTTTTTTATGTTCTGGATTAGTTTTAAGATTTTTTTTTCTTTTTGTTTTTTAGCTGCACAGCTTGTGGGATCTCAGTTCCCCGGCCAGGGATTGAACCCGTGCCTCTTGCAGTGGGAGTGCAGAGTCCTAACCACTGGACCACGAGGGAAGTCACTGAACTTCACTATTTTAAAACACCGTGTTTTTACAAAAGTCATTTGGACTTGTAAGAGGACTTACTTTTATAAAAAAATAACACACTCTGTAAACTGATAATTTACTGTATATAAATATAATAAAATGATACAAAGAAAGAGTGTGAATTCCATAACTCTTTCTTTGATGCATCCTCAGAGCCCACAAGAACTGGGCAGATACTAAGGATCCAATGAATATTTCTGAATGAATATGAGCATGAATGATATGGCATGTCATCATATTCAGAAACGTCTAAGATTATTTATTAGATACTATCACAGGAAAATTAACTGTACAATATTGTACTGAATGCCTGTTGAAATCTTCTCATAGGAAGGTGGACACAGTAAGAGCAAAGAGCACTGACTGCTGCCAGAGTATACGGCTGCAAACCCTGGTGCCACAGCATTCCCAAGCTCTTTGAACCGGGGACATGCTAATGCTAAGCCACCAAGTGAGCACGCGTATCCCATTCTGCGATATCTCAATCTAGCATTGGGCAGACCACTCACCTAGAAAGAGAAGACTTCGTAATACATCCTGAGGAAATAGTTAAGTTCTCGACTGGTTGGTTGGCTACTCCTCTGATGACTTTGCATTTATATGTATATTTTCCTGAACTAGTTTTCTTTTCATTAACCTATTGAAATTGTCACTGTAACCCAAGAAAGTCGAAATGACATTTCTTATTAGAGACTGGATTTATGAATGTTTTCTATCTTTTTGTGAAACTATAAAGCTATTCGTTCAACTGCCAACTGATTTAGAGATCCAATCCATACTGATAGAATATTTTAAATTCATTTGTTTAATATTGTATGTTTTGCATTTGTTTCTACAGATATGAAAACAAGAAATATTTTTGTACTTCTCTTTAGAAAGAGAAGAAGAAGGTTTACTTAAATACCTCTCAGTAATTCCATAGTAGTTTTGGCATCATTAAATGCCAAAACTGGCATCATTTTGATTAACAGTCAAAAGCTGAAATGTCCAAAGAAGGCACTGATATATATAACCACTGAATTTAATAGTCAGAAGTACTACCAATATCCCTTGCACATATTAATTAATCTACCCGAATCAACACAGCACCACACGTTTAGAACTATAACTTCCTAAATCATTATATCCACATTACTGCCATGGACTGTTTTCATAATACAGATAATGGCCAGATGGACTGCAATACAGCAGAGCCTGATTTTGACATTTTTAATACTGTTTATTCAGCATGCTGAATAAATGTCCAAGTCCATTATAAGAAAATAAAATTATGAGAAACACAATTAAACTTTTACGTTTTAAAAATCCAGCTGACATTAAAATGTCTATTATCTTACCAAAGGAGGCAACAACCCTAGGGCACTGTTCACAACTACACTGTTAATTAGCATTCACATTTGACTTTAGAAAGCGGAAAAAAATCTCTATGAATTAGTGCAGTATGCAATTTGCACTGTCCTGTTCAACAGTTTTAGGGGAATTCTTGATATCAACATTGGTTCTGAACTACATTTCTGTGGTTCTTCATACAACAAAACACGGAAAAAAAAGTGAACTAAAAAAATAAATTGGAGAATTCCTGAATAGTTCAGTAAGTTGCTGAGGGCTCTTTGAACTCCTACCGTGTGCCAAGCAGAAAGGAAAAGAGCAAATAGAAGACATAATCCTTAATGTCCAGGAAGCTCTCGATTTAATCAGGGAGAATAAAATAACCATGGAGCAACCTACTAACATACTTATATATATGTAGGCATATTTATATGTAGCCTGGATTAATTTATAAATTTATCTATCTATAAACTATTTATTATACACACATTTATTTATAAACTATAAAGATGGTATAAATATCAACAAATAGATATAACTAGATATATGTATATATTAATTTACCTGCCTATTTATAAGCTATCTACCTATATAGGCATATATATACAATATATTTATAAACTATCACTAGTTTATATTTGTGTGTGCACACACAAATACGTAAATGGTAAGTTCATATAATGTACTACTGAAAGATGGGCCATGTGGGGTCTACTATTGACAGAAAGGAACTAAGCATGAATTTGAGATCAGCTAGCTTTGTTCAAGGACAGTGTTTCACAGCCACTGAGGATGCAAAAGACATGGACAGATTACTCAGGAAAGACTCATTCCTACTAAAGCCGTTTCACTTTATCACACCGTCCTCATACAGCCCCATAGCATTTTTTATGACCTTAAGTCACCTTCTTTCTTTACTGTTTATTAATAGTCACAGTGTTAGTGAAACTGAGCAGAACCCTGTAGTGGGCACCCTCAGGGTTTGTTTGTAGAAAAGCTCAAGTCTCCCAGGCCTCCCCGAGTCACAAAAGAACGGGCTCAAGCAGTTAACGACTAGGCCAACAGAGTCACAGAATCTTTCAGTGTCTGATGCACACTCCTGAGTTGTTTTACAGATACTCTAACTGCCACCAGAGGGAAAAACCTCACTGTATGATGACCAGACTGTAGCCATGACATAAGCTGCTCCATCTTCAGTAGTTCGGGATCTATGGCCAGCACAATCCCAAGAACTGGCCTCAAGAGAATGGGATTAACGTTACCGCCCATAATAATCTGTATCTCTGTGGGCATCAGTATCATTGTAGCTTGCTCTGCCCGCATATGTAGGTGGGGAGCTAAAACTGTCAGCAAAGAGATGCTACAGACCCATGTCGACATCTTCCACTCTAAGAATACGGTGCCATACGTCAGCATGAAGAACTTACGGAAGACAGACCTTTGCCCATAATCCCACAGAAACAGAATGATGTCTAGCAGTGGGGATTCGTAAGCAGCTCTTTTGCCTCTTTCCTGCTTGCCTATATCTGTTCCTCTTAAAGCTTAATTATAAAAATGAGATCACCAGAAAACATTTAACCTGAATCTTGACTTACGATGTACTAAATGCACACAATACCTCGCTTAACCTGTTGATTTTTTTCCCCTAGATTAAAAGAAGTAGGGATGAAGAATTAAGTAGTTAAAGAATGACTAGCCCTCATCCAGCGTTTCCCTACAGCAATTCTGAAGGCAGACCACACAGGCAAGATAACGTCTGAACAAAGATCATGAGGAGAGAACCAGTCTGCACCCAATGGAAAATGACACGGAACCTAACCTGCCTGCACGATTCACGGAGATTCTTTCTCCTTTTTCCTCTTATAAACTGTCATGGCTGAGCAGAATCTTTAGAGCTGATTTTGGGACACATGTCCACCTTCTGCCCAGGTAGCCAGCTTCCTGATTAAAGCGACCTTTCCTTTTCCAACCAACGCTTGTCTCTGAAGTATTGGCTTTCAAGCGGCAGGCAGCTGAACGTGAATTTGGTAACATTAGCAATATTATTTCTTATCCTTCCCCTTCAGCATGTAAACTTCTAAGGGCAGAGACTTGGACATCTTAAAACTGTATTACACACTGAGCAGAGAAGCTGGCACACAGTTGATGATGAATATTTGCCAAGTGAATACATACATGAAGTTAAGGCTAATTCTTATATGATGGTAAAGGCAGGTGGGGCCTGGAGAGAAGATGACTTCATGTATCAGATAATAATGATATTAATGATTATACCGAGATAAGTATTTTGAAAATGTAAATATACTTTCTCAAGCCCAGAGACAATCCTTAGATCACGGTGGCATTCTTTTACCTGGGAGGACCCAGATGTTACAGAAGAATTGGAAAAGAAAGACGGAGTATTCCACTGCTGAGGCTGGTGTACACAGCCCCTACTCCACCCTCCCCATCAGTTATTATATAAAGAGTCCAAGCTAAAGCATCTAGCTTGTAGGTCTACTCTGTCATTGCTAAAGGATATTCAAGGCATAGAAAAGCTGACCCTTTCCTAGCCCAAGGGATTTAGGAACTGATGAGGAGGGAGAGGGAGGGGGAGACCATGAGATCAGACCCAAAAGACAGTGCAAAACGTCAGTTGGAAGATCCTACAAGTGGAAGACGGATAACCCTCCCGGCTCCCCCACACTTACTTGGAACTACAGGCTCTCTTCCACCACCATCAACAGGGAGGTGACCCAACATGGCTGGGCAAAGGAAAGGGCCTCATTAAACTCATTGAGCTCTATCTTTCCTGAGGCTCCACCTTCCATCCCAAAGGGGCTTTAACGGGAAACAAAAGTCACCGAAAAGGCCGGCTCTGGACTCGTGAGGGTGTACAGCAGACCCACCACCGAGGCTGCCACCCAACCATACGGATAGGGGTCCTTGTTGAGCTCTGAACCCTCACAGGGGAACGACTGAGGCTGAGTCAGGGGAGGGGTCTATCTGATAAAGTAGTCGCGGACTTCAACTGCAAGAGCCAGTAGGTTCAGCATGACCCCAGCGGACAGGAACATAAATCCTAGAGACGAGAGGAAGTAGAAGGAGTAGAGCCGAAGACCTGGACCTGGCATGACTGTGGGAGGCGGTGGGAGACTGGGCTCACGGCCACACAGCTAGTGGCCGAGTTGGGGAAACGAAGCTGGAATTCAAGCCCGGGTGGTCTGACCCCGAGCCCTGCCATTTTTATCTATACTTCCTCTTTTAAGAGACCTAGAACTCTTTCTCTTCACTTCCTGTTTTGTGCATTAACTTCCTACTCAACTTGATATACATTGCGGCAATCTAACTAATCATATCACGGGGAGAAGATGAATAGTAAAAAGGTAAGGGTTTCGGGGAGACACCGAGCTGGGTTTGAAGCCATGCTCTGCCTGTGGCCGGTTTCTACCTATGGTAGAATACCGCATTCTACCTGCGCGCCCTTGACCAAGTATCACTTTAGGCTCATTACCTATGAACACATATATTAGCAGTACCTATTGCATAGGGTTATGGTAAGAGCACAGTGAGATGATGTGTGTAGCAGTGCACACAGCAAAGAGCTAAGAAATGTTAGCTGTTGCTGCTGAGGAAGAAAGGAGTTGAATATCTTTTGGCGACACAGACACTGAAGAGAAGATTCCAGGTCAGGTCTCCCCCATCACAGCTAAACCCAGTTCTTTGCTATTTCTAACCACTGGGTTTCCTCTTCCAATCTGCTTCCCCCCGCAAATCTGCCATCAATCTCTTTATCATATCCCGAAATCGCTTCCAACTTATGACCAGAACAAATGACATTCTGTCTGCTAATCTTCCCCATACCACCGACTGGACATAATCTCTTCCTCATTTAAGTGATCGTGGTACGTGGCCAGGGCATTCATCATTTCCTCCTCGGTAGTTAGTTATGAATGACACCTTAGAGGTGCTTGCATAAAGAAGTACTTTCCTTATTAGACAGTCAGCAAATGAAGGCGGGAACCATACACTCACTTAAGCATTCCCTGCGAGCTCAAAGCACGTAGCTCTGCATGTAGCCGACGACCAAGACTATCAAATCACTTACTGCTTATGCGCTGGTGCCACCGTGTCCTCCTAGTCTTCCTTACACACCTAGTAAGTGAGTTTTTTTTTTAACTGACACAAGTTGGAACAGGAAATATAAGGGTCAAAAGAAATTCTTCATCTTTGACTTTTTACAGGATTTTGTAAATGAGAAGCTTTGACTTTTTACCTGAGAAGCACGGTATTGAGATCTGAGAATGGAGAACTAGAAAGCATGGGTTATGCAACCATTCCTGCTACTAACTAGCTGTGTGACCTTGGACTAGTCACCTAACCTAGATTGAGCTGATGGCCTCTAAGGTGCCTCCTATCTCCACCACACATCCAAAGGTCCTTTTAATTCTCTGAGATACACAGAGCCTCTCCGTTTTAAACAGCACTAATCTTAGCAGAGAGCCATCTTACCGGCTGTCATTGGCTTGGCCTTTACGGCGCAGAGCCCCCTGGGACACAGGGTGGCTCAGCAGAAGACACAGTCCGCAGCTCAGACCAATGAAAAATACAGTCTTAAGTATGGGTTGGCCACTTTCACAGTATTAACCGTAATGAGACAGCAAAGTACAAGAAGTAGATCTCCCTTGCAAATACACACACACCTTGGCTTGCAGATTTTCTAATCCATAGTGACAGTACTGAGTTTAACTATAAATACATTGTGAACATTTGCAGCCCTGAAGCAATAGGTAACAATTTAATAAGAATATCTTGCAAGCTCCCAGCCTGTCGTCATAAAGCAAGACAGCCATTCTGAAACTCTCTCCCTTGCTGCCATATTAGTGTATCCGAAATTTATTTCTACCACTGACTAGATATCCCATTTTCATCTCTTACTTCCTGACAACACTTCCTTCAAGGTCTTTTAAATAAAAATGCTAATATCTATGAAATGCTTCCAACTAGTGCACTTAGTTTACCTGAAGAATAACATATCTTTATCTCACAAACGTGGCAATCTCATCTTCTTTGATATGGTTAAGATCAAACCCACTTCTTGTAATCATTCCCTACTATGATGTGCCCCCCTGGCCGATCTAACCAGCACTGACCCCTTACTTTCTTCTCCAAGGCAGAAGAAGTTATTGTATTTCTTTATGGTGAACCCCTCTATTTTTTCTCATAAGCTCATGCTTTTTGTAAAGATTATATTTGCAATGTCATCTTTTCCTTCCTTCTTGTTTCGAATTAGAGCATGTTTATTCCCTCTGTAGATCTCTCCATACTTCACTCTGTGCTGAAGAGAAATAAAAAATCTATTCCTAGCCTGCAGACTCTATGAGTTTGGACACTTGCCTAATTCTATAGCATCATCTCATTGTATTACCTGTTTACCCCCCTTCAAATCTCACTCTGGTCACACCAAACCATCCTGGTGGCACAAATACCCCAAAGTGATGTACTGGGTAGAAAGTTACAAGGTTCCTAGGAGAGAAGAAAAGCTGCCTGTAACCATGTAAACTCATACATTTGGGGGAGAACATCTAGGACCAGCTCTGTTTACAGGGACACATCACCAGTCATTGCCAACACCTCATGTCAACAGACTGCTTTGCTTCACCTCCTCTCTCTCTAACTAAGGATATCACTTCATTAATTGGCCCTTGGACTGGGAGACAGTTTACTCTCTTGGTATAGGGCCTCCCACCAAGTTACAGGGAGAAGAGGCATGCTTGTTAACAACTCACCAGACAATACAGAATGAATTATTTATTGTCATTAACTTCTCATTTGCCGATTGGGATGTTTTAGGAGGACTGTGTCTTCAGTGAGTGTTCTGTTTCTTTATTCTTTACTTGCATTTTAAAACATTGCAGGTTCACTCATGTCTGGATAACTTCAGTTGACGTAGCAGATAAAGCAGAAGGGAAAAGCCTGCCTGGTTAGTGAACCTGTACTGACCATCTGCATCCCTGTTACTTTTGTACAACACAGAAAAGTGGCTCATATTTACTGAGTACCCAGTATTATTCCAAGTGCATTACCCAGTATTATTCAAAACAACCCTCAATGAGGGAGTGGGGGAAATATTACCCTCCTTTTACAATGAGGGTAAAGCCAGGCACAGAAAAATACAGTAGGTTTCCTGAAGAGATAGAGATTTGTACTTCTGCGTAAATTCCATTTTTTTTTGTACTTTTTTGTCTGCTGCTTCCATAGTCCACATTTGTAAAATGAAATCTTATGCTACCTATCATATCTGACCCAAACGGGGAGAATGTGAAGATTATTCAAGCAAATGGCTGTCAATTGTCTTCTGTGGCTTGACAGGACTCTGAATATAGCATTAGCCTTTTTTCCATCAACCTTTTGCTTATTATTTGTATTAATACAAAGTGACAAAAAAGGATGGGGTCTCCTATTATTTTTAACCTCCTAGAATATAAACCCAATATTCATTTCTTAAAAAATCACTTTTGATTTAATCATTCTGAATTATGTGTCTCTTTGGAGTGTTCAAGAAATGAGATTAGGCCCAAGATAAAGTCACACATGCTAAGCTCTCTGTCAGCAAAACTTAACTAAGTTTCTGAGCTCCGCCCTCCCAGAAGAGGAAGGCCTGGGACAGCCAATCAGCACTCGCCGGCTCAGCACAAGCTACCTGACCTGCTCCCAGAATTCCCTCTGCCCCATATAAGGGAAGTGACCCTGCCTGGACCAACCAGCGCACGCTCGGGATAACTTCCTTGCTCCGGCTCACTTTGCTCTGTAAAAACCTCTTGAATTACACAACCCTTTGGGGCGTCTTTCTATCTGCCAGATTGGACGCCCAAGGCATGAATTACTGAAGGAGGCCAATAAGACCTTTCAAATGTACTCAGTTGAAATTGGTTCTTTAACACGAAGAACACAACCATGTAATTAAATCTATTGAATCCATCTGTAGATTCAAAAGGAGTGTCATAAAAAAATTAAAGGTCTATATTTATAGCTTTTTCTTTTTAACCTCACTGAGATATTTTTGAATAATAAGGCTGGTGTATCTGCGATGCGTCACTTGGCTCAAGTGAACTTGGACCAAATCCCAGTGCTTTCTGAGTACGCAGCCAAAACATACTTGCTGATGAATGATCTAAGAGTATCTTGTTTACTTTGTTTTAATCACTATGAACACAGTGCCTCTGGTGAAGTGGTTTCAAAAACAAAAACTCGTCAATATCCTAAGTTTTTGGTTCATATTGTAACAGTAAACATGTACATTTTATACAGTTTATTTTGGTGGATAATTTGTTTTAATAATTTTCTAGATGAATATACAGAATATTTTTAGAAGACAAATGGATCACTTACATTTTAAACTTTTGTTACTACACTTTCGGGTAAATTTATATGTTTTGAAGAATTGGAGTAGCTGGGGATTTATGAGAGGGAATATATAACTAGAAAATGTCCACTTTCTACGCTCGTGTGACGATAAGGGATTTTAATTTTAAATATTGTGAAATTATACAAATATTTTCTCATTGTAATACTTGTGTTATTTAGAATATCAGAAAATCTGGATGGAAAAGTTTAAAAATATGTATGATTTAAAACATGACTATATTTTCAGCTTCTAGTAACAGTAAAGATATAAAAATTGTATATTCATCACGTTCATTAAAAATGTGTCCTAATGGTAGTCTAGTGTTTTCACGTACTTTTACCTCATTCGTTTGTCATAGCAGGGGTAGTTTAAAGAGATAATGGAGGGAAAAAAAAAACCCCAAACCCCAGTATTTTCTTTCACGTTCAGTCTGACCTAGACTACATTATGTTCAAATACAAAAGCGAACTAGAAATAACACTAGCAAAATTCAGTATCATTTAAAAATGACACAGTCTGGTTACAGCATTATAATTTAAGGAATGTACCTAATTCTCCCCTCGACACCCAGGTCAGAACAGGAGTGGTTCTGCCTTTTATCTGTGCTTTGTCCTCCCCTGAACTCTGTCCTTGATTCTCCTCCAAATCTGGGATACCAGTTAGTCTCCGCAAAGCTCCATCCATAGCTTCATTTATCAAACACGTTAGTATTCCATCTTCAGCTGTTCTTATTCCATAGTTATTTTCTGGTGACCATAATCTTCACGGCTCCTCCTTTAAAGAACCATTAACCCATTCCATCATTCACATAAACGTATTAAGCACGTCTTCTGTGCCAACCCTACTTTTTGCTAATCCTTTCCCTTAATACTACTTACATGTATTATTTATACATCAAATTCAGCCCCCTTTTCTTTCTCTCATTTTTTAAAATTTTCCTGCATATGACTATCTCTCCAACTCAACTGCAAATTTCTTTTAAACAGGAACTCGAAAGAATAAACTTCTTTTCCATCTCCCATTCTGCGTAGACTAATAGCAGTTAAAGAGTATTTACAAACTGCCCTTTCATTGACATAATTAATTTCATTGGAAAAGCATGTTTGTGCCACGGAGCTCAAGTGTTACCTCTGAGTGAGAAGCAAATTTGCCCTTTTCTTCTGAGGGATTATGCACTTACTATTACACACTGAATTCATGAATGACCATGGGTATCCTTTTCAGTTTATTAAAATTGATCATGTTCATTTGTAATTGTTAGAAATACCCTTAAAATAGCAAGATAGCTTTGATTTCAATATGTGTTTAGATTTAATTATAAGAAATAAAGGTGAAATTACGTGAGCATGCATGCTGAGCTTGAAGATCCTTGAAGGTTCCCATGGAGAAATCAACACATTAAAGAAGCGAAGAAATGAGTAGCACTTTTTCCATTTCAACTTAATTCTACTGTTTTTCTAATGAAAATTCACCTAAACACAAAGTACCTTACTAATTATCTAATCACAGCAGGAAAATAGTAAATGGAAACTGTACAACTCTATTTAGAACTGTGCTCAGAACTTCCTCACACTTGGCTCTTCCCTAAGGTATGTGAACCAATAGTGCGGTTCTAAGCCATTATATCCTAACAAAACTCTAAATATTGATTTGTTTTCCCTCCTACCATTTTAAGATGTCTAAAATTTGTTTTCTTTGACCAGCAAAAATTTTTGATTCCATGCTCTCTCTCCTTTTGCAAGTTTAATTAAAGACTGGTAATGTATCATTGTAAGACGTTAAAGTCAATGAAAAGTAACGTAAAGTTCAACTAATAAACACAAAATTCACCATTTCTTGATGCACATGAATTTTAGGAAGACTGCTAAAGTTACAATTGCTTGATGACAGTATTTTAGGAAAATTTTATTTATCCAGCAGTGCTTAAACTCTGAAATAGCGGAAAGACATTATTTAGAGAAAAGCACAAAGAAATGGCTGATTCTCAAAATAAGGTGTACTCCCGCTGAGTCTTATTTCTTTAGCCATCAACAATAAATGATTCTCCCTTTAAAAACTTAGGCAATTATTTCTTTTCCTTTCCTTTCTTCTCTAGCAATATCCCTCCCAGCCACGGTCAGAAGATAGAACTGTGCATGACAATTTGTGTAAAGATCAATCTATTTTATGTTTCTTTCTCTCTTTTTTCTAGCAATGAGAACGTCCCTTGCAAACAGGAGGTAATACATGGACTAAACTGGTCTAGGGATGCTAATATTTGCTCTAATATTTTCAAATGAGTTCAAGATTTTAGGCCTCAGTGAACCAATCTCAAAAATGTATAAAAAGCAAATGCTATGATCTTATAGTTGCAACTAGAAATATTTAAATAATGGTTATTAGAAGAAGCAAAAGATTAGAAATGGGTAAACCGATTTTTCTCACATATTTAATATATCTTTTCCTTATTTTCATACACAAAATTTGAAAAAATCATTAAACTACAGGACAGTGAGAAAAAAGTTGAAAAACAAATACTTTGAACACACAAAATAAAAATGATACGCAGTAGGAACCCGTAAGTGCTACAAAACTAACATCAGTTATTTTAAGGATATGATTGGTTGGTTGGTTGATCAGGGGACTGCCATAGATTACCTTGATTTCGGCTGGGGTTTTGACAGGTCATCTAAGCCTATTCTTGTAGAGAACATGTGAAGCTGGGAATTAGGTAACTTACTGTTTACTAAGCAATTAAACTCAAATTGTGAGTAGTGGATTGTCATCATCTTATATGGATATTTCCAAAGATATAACATATGCCTAGGGAACACTTTAAATCAATGACTTAGCAAAAGGCACAGAAAATTTGTTTTACAACTGTGAAGATCATATTTAAAAAAATCAAGATTTAAAATTCTTTCCCTAGGTCACTACACCAATGCTAACAAAATGGAATTTGAATTTTAACCCTAATTCTAGGGTTAAAAAATCAATTAAACAAATATAGGGAAAAGATTCCTGATACTGCAGTGACTCTCATGAAAAAAGATCTGAATGCATTTTAACAAACTGTAATATAAAACAGTGATACAAAACTGCTTTAAGGTGAATATAAAAAATAAGCATCAACAAAAGCTAAACGTAGCTTTAGTTGGAATAAACAGAAATGCAGTTTTAAGTCGACTGTCCATATTTTGCACTAGTCAGACCAGCTTTATGGCACTGTTTCCTGTTCACATATTCATTTCGTGCTCATTTACTATGATAAGCATCTTTCATATGCAATGTGAAAGGCCATTAAAAAAACATCCACCTGAATCATTTTAAGGAAACTGACAGCTGAAGACTTCCAGGAAGAAGGCAATTAAAATGCTGAGGATTCTAAAAACCATGTCACATAAATAGTTAATGAAAACTGAGATATTTTCACTGACAAAGAAAATAGCCATTAAGAAAAAAACTTGTGCATTTGGAGGGCTACCATAAAAATGTGGTTTGTGTTGTGTCATAAGGAAGAACCAAAGCTAACAGGTAATAATCATTGAAAGGCAAATAAGAGACCAAAAGAATGAAGAATTTTCTAATAATTTGAGGTGTTTGGCAATAGAAAGGCACCCTTATAAACGTCCGTATTTCCCAGTGCCATATTTCACAGTAAAGCAGGCTCTTAGGGATGGTGTAGGGTATTCTTACCTACGTAAAGTACAACAGGTAGGAGTCCAGAACTGCCTGTGCAATTATGAATCTACAACATGGCATTCAAGGAAGGTACATGATTGATAAGACACCACATTGCATAGATATCTTGGCACATTTTAAAAAGATGTATCCTGTTTATCCTGGGAACAATCAGTTTTACCTTCTTCCATTTACAGATTTATCCCCAACTCTCCAAGCCTCAGGGTCCTTTTCTGCCTATTACTCCCTGTTCCACCTTCAGGGGAACTATTGATGTGATCTGGGTTCCTTAGAGGATTTTTCTCTCCGGGTTTCAGCCCTAACTATTTAGCATTAGACTGAATTCTCTGGAGCTGCCTGAACTCCAACACCCACTTGATGCCTTAGTTTCCATGCTCAGAATATCCCTGACTAGCCTCACCTGTGCTCTAGGCATAGATCATCTCATTAGGCTCTTCCGAACTGAGCCTCTGTTTCCAAACAGCACATTCTGGGTTTTCCTGGGCCCTCTTTCCTGAATTTGCTTTTATGGATTTTCTAGGAATGAGCTGTCCAGTCATTTCAACACAGCTCCATTTATCCACTGACTCTACCTTTTTCTCTAAATCCCAGGATTCTGAGCAACATATTGTGTCACTGTCCCTTCAGCTTGAACCTTCAAGGCATTCATTTCTCATTAATTCACAATCTCTCTTTCAGTGGAATATCAAACATAGCCTTTTCATCTCTAACTTGTCGAGTACCTAGGCACATTGAAGACAAAAGAAAATGTCTTTAAAATTGATTCAGATCAAAGGATGAAAGAGTGTTAAAACCAAAAGAAAAATTAAATTAGACAGAAAATAGAGGGAGTAGTCATTTCTGAGGTTAGTGTAAATAATTTTGGGGAATAAAACAATCAAAATTCAGATTTGATAGAATAAAGGCTAGGGCCAGAGATGAACTAATGGAAACAGCGGTTGTAAACAGGAAAAGAAACTGAAGAGTAAAGTGTTTGAAAAGGTAAGACATCTTTAAATTAGGATTAAGGATGTGTTTCATCACTGAATAGAAGACGTTTGACAAGAGAAACTTTTCTGCAGGAGGAGAAAAAATTCTTGTATTGTGTATGGGAGAAAGGCTTCTTTAGATATTTTATCTAATTTAAACCTCACCCATTTGGAATAAAACTAATATCTTGCCTTTCCTGTACCACGAGCAAATCACATACTAGAAATTAGACTATATTAATCCATTAAATATATTAAAAAATTTTAGAATGAACGATAATAAATGATTCAATACTAAATGGTAAAGCATTCCTAAGGAGGACATTTATGGCTTTAAATGCTTATATTAAAAAAAAAAAGGCTTAAAATCAATGATCTACATTTCCTCTTTAGGTAGCTAGGAAAACATCAGCAAATGAACAAAGAATAAGTAAAAGAAACTAAGTAAAAGAAAATAATAAATTGGGGGATTTGATGAGATATTTAAAAAGACAAAAAATATGAAAATCAACCAAGAATAAACTTGCTCCTTTTTAAAGATTAATAAAATTAGTAAGCTTTAAAAAAACTCTAAGAGAAAAGAAATATGAATTAATAGCATAAGGAATAAAAATTAGAGGATTATGTGAACAACTTTATGTCAGTAAATTAAACATTCTGCATGAAATTTAAGAATTCCTTCAAGTATCCAATGTAACAGACGTGGCAGAAGAAGAAAAAGAAAATCTAAACAGTTCTATAGCCCTTAAACTGAACTCATCATCGAAAAACCCCCCTACAAAGAAAATATCAAGCAGAGAAGTTTTCACTGGTGAATTATTCTAAACATATAAGGATGAAAAACACCAAACTTACCATCTATATCTGTGAGACAGATTACTTTCTTGTAATGTCATCATTGGATTTTCATATCAAGGGCATGCTGGTCTCACAAAAGGTGGTAACTTGTTTATGGTTTGTTTTGTTTGTTTTTGTTTCTCTGGATTTTTTGTTTTTTTTTTTTTTTTTGGTCTATAGACATAGATGGTAAAAGCCTTTGCAGAGTAGGAGAAAATCCAATATCATGATTTGTTGTACAGTTGATATACAAAAAACAGTCACACACATCATTCTCATCATCTTCCACAAACAGAAAATTCAAAGTTTATAAAGATATAATATACCATTTACATTAGTAATAAATATCAAGTATCTAAGAATAAAATGAAAGACATTTAAGATCTCTATATAGAAAAGTATAAAACACTATTGAGGGCTTCCTTGGTGGCACAGTGGTTAAGAATCTGCCTGCCAATGCAGGGGACACAGGTTTGAGCCCTGGTCTGGGAAGATCCCACATGCTGCGGAGCAACTAAGCCCGTGCGCCACAACTACTGAGCCTGCGCTCTGGAGCCCGCGGGCCACAACTACTTAGCCCGCGTGCCACAACTACTGAAGCCCGTGCACCTAGAGCCCGGGCTCCACAACAAGAGAAGACACTGCAATGAGAAGCCCATGCACCACAACGAAGAGTGGCCCCCACTCGCTGCAACTAGAGAAAGCCTGCATGCAGCAACGAAGACCAAACGCAGCCAAAAAATAATACATAAAATAAATAAATTTTTAAAAACACTATTGAGAGAAATTAAAGAGCTAAATATATTAGAAAGATGTTCTCATGTCTTTGGGAGTCTCAATATTATAAAAGTGACAATTCTCTTCAAATTAATGCTTAAAGCAAAACCTTTTAAAATGCCAGATATCTGTTGTTGTTGGAAAAAAATTGAAGAGCTAATCTAAAATTTATATGAAAACAAAACAAGGCAAGACAATCTTGAAGGAAAATATAACTAGCGTTTATTCATAACCAGATATCAAGATATAATAAAAAACTGTATTAGTTAAGAAATTATGTCAGTGGTACATAAAAGTGACCATGGAACAGAAATGAGATTCTAAAAACATATCAACATGCATACAGTCATCTGGTTTATGATAAAGATGACACTGTTTGGTAGTAAAGAAAGGATTATCTTAATAAATAATGTTGAGACAACTGGATACACATACCAAACCAAAAATCAATTCCACAAGAACTGTGCATATAAATATTACAGGCAAAATGGTAAAGCCTTTTATACAAAGTACGTGAGAATATCTTTGTGACCTTGGTACAAAGATTTCTTAAGCTGGATACAAAAAAAAGTACTTTTGATAAAAGGAAAGTAAATAATAATCTGAACAAATATAATTACTAACTTCTGTTAGTAAAAGAAAAATATAAGCCACCAATTAAGAAAGCATAATTAAGAAAGTACTCATATCCAGAATATACAAAGAAATCCTATAAATCAATTAGAAAAAGACAGACAATGGGCACAATTCTTGAAATGACACTTCAGTAAACAGGATACATAACTGGCCAATAAGCATGAAAAAATGCTCAACTTCATGGGTTGATGAAAACTAAAACCACAAGATACAACAGAACACCAGGATAGTAAACATTTTTTAAAATAAATTTATTTTATTATTATTATTATTTTTTTTTTTTTGGTTGCACTGGGTCTTTGTTGCTGCCAGCGGGTTTTCTCTAGTTGCGGCGAGCGGGGGCTACTCTTCATTGCCGTGTGCAGGCTTCTCATTGCGGTGGCTTCTCTTGTTGCGGAGCACGGGCTCTAGGTGTGCAGGCTTCAGTAGTTGTGGCGTGCAGGCTCAGTAGTCGCAGCTCGTGGGCTCTAGAGTGCAGGCTCAGTAGTTGTGGCACACGGGCTTCATTGCTCCATGGCACGTGGGATCTTCCTGGACCAAGGCTCAAACCCGTGCCCCCTGCATTGGCAGGTGGATTCTTAACCACTGCGCCACCGGGGAGGCCCTGTAAGCATTTGTAAATTACAGCAAATGCCAAGTGTTTGTCAAGGATATGGAGGCATCTGGAACTCAACACACTGGAGCTGTAGGTGCCGGTTGGCTAACTATTTTGGAAAAGTGTTCAGCAGTAACTACTGAACACACATATATTCTGTGTCCAATAACTCTATGCTCAATAAGTATACCCAACAGAAATGTATACGGATGCTCACCAAAAGTTATATACTGGGATGTTCAGAGCAGCATTATTTTGCAATAGCCTCGTGCTAAAGTTTACCCAAATGTCCTTTAACAGTAAAAAAAAAAAAAAAAAAAAAAAAAAAAAAAAAAAAAAAAAAAAATATGGGTGAATCTCACAGAAGATGAATGACAGAATCTAGACACAAAACAATATATACTAAGGGCTTCATTATGTAAAGTAACAAAACAGATGAAATGAACCAAACTAATTGAAATCACAAGGGTGGGCGCCCTTCTGAGGAGAGGAGTGACAAGCAGAAGAGCACAGGTGGGTTTCTGGGGCACTGCTAAGTTTAGGTTCTTGATCTGGGGGCTGGGTGCATGAGTGAGTTCAATCAAATGAAGGTTTAGTAAACCATGTATTTATGAGAGTTGTATTTATCTTTATGTAAATTGTACTTCAATTTAAAAATTAAAGTACAAAATTTACACTGCATATATATACAAAATACTACATGTTTAGTCCCAAAACACTGAATACACACTGGGTTGATGTGTACAATCCTTTGCTCTGTTTGATCCCTAGGCTAGAAATCCAAGGCAGACAATATCCAACATCATAAAGGTGGAGTTGATGTGGTACAAATACACAATGGAATATTACTCAGCTGTAAAAAAGAATGAGATAATGTCATTTGCAGCAATATGGATGAACCTAGAGATTATCATAGTAAGTAAAGTAAGCCAGACAGAGAAAGACAAATATCATATGATATTGCTTATGTGTGGAATCTTTAAAAAATATGACACAAATGATCTTATTTACAAAACAGAAATAGACCCACAGACACAGAAAACAACAACAACAACAACTTATGTTTACCAAAGGGGAAGGGGGGGAGGGATAAATTAGGAGGTTGGTATTAACACATACACACTACTATATATAAAATAGATAGCCAATGAACATTGTGGTACATGACTCTTTTTGAGTTATGGTTTTCTCAGGGTATATGCCCAGTAGTGGGATTGCTGGGTCGTATGGTAGTTCTATTTGTAGTTCTTTAAGGACCCTCCATACTGTTCTCCATAGTGGCTGTATCAATTTACATTCCCACCAACAGTGCAAGAGGGTTCCCTTTTCTCCACACCCTCTCCAGAATTTGTTGTTTGTAGATTTTTTGATGATGGCCATTCTGACTGGTGTGAGGTGATACCTCATTGTAGTTTTGATTTGCATTTCTCTAATGATTAATGATGTTGAGCATTCTTTCATGTGTTTGTTGGCAATCTGTATGTCTTCTTTGGAGAAGTGTCTATTTAGGTCTTCTGCCCATTTTTGGATCAGGTTGTTTGTTTCTTTGATATTGCAGCACTATTTACAATAGCCAGCACATGGAAGCAACCTAAGTGTCCATCAACAGATGAATGGATAAGGAAGATGTGGCACATATATACAATGGAATATTACTCAGCCATAAAAAGAAACGAAATTGAGTTATTTGTAGTGAGGTGGATGGACCTAGAGTCTGTCATACAGAGCGAAGTCAGTCAGAAAGAGAAAAACACTTGTCTCTGCGGGGTTACGCTGAAGCTAGCCTTCAGGAGAAGCCACGTCTTTCCTAAGCTTCTTCTTTTCCTCATTTCTCTCACTTTCTCCCGCTAGCTATTCTGTCTCAAGCTCTGCTGTTAGGGAACCTGCCCTAAGACTGAGGGGTAAATACTTTCAATGGTGTGTGTAGGTGAGGTAGGTTATAATGTAAAATAGGGTTTTAAAAGTTTGAGGGCTCGACTTCCCTGGTGGCGCAGTGGTTAAGAATCCACCTGCCAAGGCAGGGGACGTGGGTTTG
>NC_041233.1:119200922-119211540 GCF_002837175.3 Physeter macrocephalus | reverse complement strand
GTGGGTTTGAGCCCTGGTCCGGGAAGATCCCACATGCCGCGGAGCAACTAAGCCCATGCACCACAACTGCTGAGCCTGTGCTCTAGAGTCCGTGAGCCACAACTACTGAAGCCCATGTGCACCTAGAGCCCGTGCTCCACAACAGGAGAAGCCACCTCAGTGAGAAGCCCGCGCACCACCACGAAGAGTAGCCCCTGCTCACCGCAACTAGAGAAAGCCTGCGCGCAGCAACAAAGACCCAGCGCAGACAAAAATAAATAAATTCACATTAAAAAAAAAAAAGATTTGAGGGCTTCTGCTCTAGGGGGAATCTTGCAAATGTGCAGAAGGAGATAGGTACAATAGTGGGCAGTGTCTGCTGTGAAAACTCGAGAACAGTGTACGTGTGTATCCGTAGGAGCACAGATAAAACGTGCATAGGGTTAAATCCCACGTTCATACTCACCAAGGGCAAGGAAGGAGGGAATGAAAGTTAAGAGTGGAAGGCAGGAATTTCCACTTACATCTGAAATATCTGCTTTACAAAGGCTGAGGAAACGGGAAATTTTAGCCTTTATACGAAATGGGGGGGGGTGGGGGGTACATGGGCGCTTCTCATCTTTTCTATACTTACCGTTTATTTGAAATATTTCATGAAAGAAAGAGATAGGAACCCTAAGTCCTCACTCAACACCCCCCACACTCCCCACCCGACTTAAAAAAAGAAAACAAAGAAAAACAAGTGTCATAGTATACGGTATGACACTTGCTGTTGTACCGTATGCTAACACATGCACAGGGAGATCAGCTCGGTGCTTTGTGACCACCTAGAGGGGTGGGATAGGGAGGGTGGGAGGGAGACGCAAGAGGGAGGAGATATGGGGATATATGTATATGTATAGCTGACTCACTTTGTTATACAGCAGAAAGTAACACACCACTGTAAAGCAATTATACTCCAATAAAGATGTTTAAAAAAAAGAAAAAGCCAACAAGGACCTACTGCATAGCACAGGAAACTCTGCTCAATGTTTTGTAATCACCTATAAGGGAAAAGAATCTGAAAAAGAATATATATGTGTATATATACATATACATATATATACATATATATATGACTGAATCACTGTGCTGTACACCTGAAACTAACACAACATTGTAAATCAACAATACTTCAATTTAAAAAAAGTTTAAAACAGTGGGCAGATAATAAACACAGAATTTTATGCTGTTATTGTCTGCAGAGGAAGCAGGGAGAATAATGTGAGAAGGGTTGCTGAGATCACAGGTAGCTTCCCTTTGATCTATAATATGTGGAAAAGTTAAATAAAGGTTTGAGAAACCAAAAAAATAATTTTAATTACCTACTAGCTAAAGTTAAGTCTCTAACGGCCAAATTTTAGAGAGAACCATTTAGGAAAATAAAAACGAACTTGTTCCGTATTAATTAATTCCTTCTTAAAGCAATGGCAATACTTCAATGGAATATTAAAGCATTAGTGAAAATATATGCAAGATTCATATGAACAGTACATTAATTCTGTTAATTCATTCATATTGGCACTAACACAAAATAAATTCATAAAGTTGCATATTTGAAATGCGTTGTTACCCAAGCATATTTTGTAAACATAAAATAATTTCCATCCTTTAAAAGCACTTCGTTGTTATAGATTAGCTGTCATGCATTTAGTAAGAAAAAAACAAGATTAATGTGCCCGTTCTAAAAGAGTGACCTGTTTCATAGCAAGTTATGTTGTATCTCCATGGATATTAAGAAAAAATTAGATTAACTTATTGTTAATTTGCATAATACATATATACTCCCAGTCCCCCATCTCGGATATAATATAAAGAGTAAAGATAAGACTTATATTAGTTCAAATATTCTATTGCAGTTTTCATGTATCACTTTAACCTGCCTTATGGTTATTTTCTTCTGACGCATTGCCAGTTTTTCCCAATATTAAAACACAGATGCACATTTTAATATTTTGAGATCAAGGGTATGCATGTTAGTAGAACTCAGGCTAGATGATAATCAGTATGGAATTTTCCAACAATCAAAATAATTTAACATAGGAATATGATTGTTCAGACCATTTAAAACTTTCCAGTACTGGTACGGTGTATCGGGGGGGTATAATATTTTAGTCTCATGGAAAAAAAGAAAAATGTGTATCCTACAGGTTTTTGTGATGTATGAGTGGATGTGAATGGATAGTATATGACAATTCAAACAGAATACGATTGAGTCATATTAATGATAAAAAGACACTAAAGCAATGGTTTACTCTATAAAATCCAACTATCATGTTGGAAAGAATTCCTGAAATACCACAGGAAAGTTTTACATTTGTTACTGTTGTAAATGCTACAAGCATTATCAAAAATTATCTCACTTTTACAGATGAGACCACTCATGCTCAGATACTCTAAGTGAACTGCTTAAGGTTAGGGATTCTGACACCTAGCCCTTCCCATAGGTGTGGAATCACAAAAATTCATATTTCGTATATGCAAACTAAACCAAAAATAAAACAGAACACACGAGACAGATGTAAAGACCATAACTAAAATAAACATTAATATTTCCTAAAGAACCTTCTCATCTAAAAGAGAACATGTTGTCTAATTCATTCAAAGGTGAAAGTCTATAGATGCTTCTATTTTTGAAATGATTTGAAAAACACCTAAAATGCTTTTTAGTAATGAGGCGAGGTATAAACAAGTAAACAAACATACATACATATTATCCATTCATTCGTTCATTTATTCAGACATTCATTTTAGTAAATGTAATGCAATTGAAGGGGATCAGAGTACACCACTGAAAAATAGGCCACTTTGGCATAAAGATTACTGAGAGCTGAAGGCAAGGGAGAAAAAGCAGACACGAAGAGCTCTCTATCCTTCCTTTATCTGCTTATAAGGCAGGGCATAAATTTCCCTTGTGAAGGTCTTCCCTTCTCCCATACCAGAAGGAGAACAACCTTTATCATTGGAGAGATGGCACAGAGATGAGTCTGCACAAACAAACCTTACTAAATAAAATAATCCTTATCTACCTTTAGTTTCTCCCACATATTTTCTAGTCATCTTCCCATAATTTATCACCCACAGAGGCCCAAATACCCTTTCCTTTATCTAGTCAATCCCCACAATTTATTACTTTTTGTTAAAATGGGATATAAGTCCCAGAGTCTGCTTCTTTGGTTGTTTTTTTTTTTTTTTAACTTCTTTACCATGAGACCCCCATGAATGTAAAGTTCAAAATATTGATAAAACTTCTTAGTCTTTTTCTCCTGTGTCTTTTGTCAGTTTAATTCACAGATCCAAAAAACCAAATTTAAGACAGTAGAAGGAAAGTTTTTCCTCTCCTACACATTATATAAATGTAGATAAGAATCCTCATGTTGAATTTATAGAAATGATGTCATTAAAATGAGAAAGTGAACCAATGCGCAAACTACTCAAAATAAATTTGAGGCTTTTAATATACAGAATATGGTTTAGAAGAAAAAAGCCTACATAGAGTCATTTCAATCCTTAAATACACAAATCTGATTCAACCACAAAACATTCCAGTGTAAAGCATAAAACGAACACTTTGTCACTGAATATTCTTCTCTGAAATAGAGTCTATTAAAGAGCAAGTTCTTATTTCATATTCTAGCTGAATGTTATAATATTGAAACTGAGCAGGACCCTGTGGGGCTCTCCCAGGTACAAAAGCCTTTCCATGTCCCCTGTTTCTTGTTTGTAGGAAAAAGGCTTTCAGCCCCCTGGACCTTCCCTGAGTTCCAAAGAGCAGATTCAAACAGTTACTAATTAGGGGAGTGGGGGAATGCAGAAATGAAGGAAAGGCAGTCAGGAAACAATAGTGCAGCCTTGGGGCAGGGTCCTGGTCCAGATCCTCAGAGGATGTGCACAGCAGCCTGATCTGTGTTCTTCCACAAGAGCTGGGGCTCCCAGCCAGGTGGAGAATGGTAACTTTAGGCTGGGCACAAAAACATGGACCCCAGACTGGTGGGAACCAGAAGGCAGATGACTGAGATTCCTGGAACACCAGTCTGTTACACACACCCGCCCCGCAACCAACAAGAGAAGGTCACACATCCTGCAGCCCTCGCAACAAATTTTGTCTATAAAAACTCTTCCCTGAAAACCATCAGGGAGTTTGAGCTTTTGAGCATGAGACACCCGTTCTCCTTGCTTGGCCCTTGCAATAAAACCTTTCTCTGCTCCAAAATCCGATGTTTCAGTTTATTTGGCCTCACTGTGTGTCAGGCGTACAAATTTAGATTCAACAACAATGTCAACTTTTACAAATGCATTGCAAGGCAAAGAAATACTTTCATGCAATTTTTCTAAGTTCATAAAGGTAACTTTTTACTCTGTCTAAATTTTTTATCAGATAATGACAATATTGATGTTTATGGAAAACTGTGACATTTCATCAATGATCCAAATTCTAAATACCTGCATGCACAAGTTACACTACACAATGTGTCCTAAGATATGGTCTAAACCAACTCGAGGCATGGTATCTAAAACTAAATTTAATTATGCCAGTATTTTTAGCAATACAACAAACTAAAGAGAATTTGATAGAGATTTTTGTCTAAACCTGACAGAGGATTAAGAATTCTTGCCACATTTTAGCATCTGTTAGTTGCTCTTATCCTTCTTGATAATATTTTTACATAAAGCTGAGATAAATTATGAGCTTCCTTCTCTAATTGTATTTCTACTTTACCCCAAGGAAAACCCACTGTTATTCAAATCAATCTTTACTCCCAAAATGGTTGCTAGTGACACCCTGAAATTAGCATCTAACAGCCTCATCAATTCAGATGACAAAGAAATAAGCGCCCCTATTGTCTGATTAGGAGTTAGTTTCAAATCCAAAGAATAGTCTCGATTAATTTCAGCATATTTGGAATCTTAAAAAAGTTCATGTCTTTAAAAGAATAAGACGATTTTATGACAGATTCCGTTTTTACACAGGATATTTGAAACGGATACAACCTTTGCAGTTGTGCATGTGAAAACTGATTTTAATGTCTAGGATTATATTATACTTCCTGTTACACTCAGATAATATTTGGAAAACATTTTTTTTTTTTTTGCTATTATAGGTTTCTTTGGTAAAGTCAAAATTCATTACCTTTAATTTTTTTTTTCCAAAAGGTTTTTGGCTTTTTACAACTATTAGAAAGAAGCTTGACTGAAAGCTTTCAGGTCAAAAACAGATCTTTATTACAAATTCGAAAGGTCATACTTTCTGGGTATTCCTCCCCATGCTGGAGAATATAGAATTGTCATATTTTGTTGCTGTTCAACTTAAAGGAGCTTGGAAGTTTTTCAAAAGACACTAATACACACATCTTTCCCTCCACTGTTGAGGTCCTTTAAGGGGATGTGTGTGCTGCTCCATTTTCTTGGAATGGAATCACATCGGAAAAAAAGGAATAATTTTTTTTTTTTAAGGAGAAAGAAAATAAGGTTATAATTCTAACTCTTGGCAGATTCTCTTATTCGAGTATATCGGTTTTTACTGGAGAGTTGTTCTGTTTTCACCATCTCTTTTCTTTTGAAAGGTACATTTCCAAAGACTTATCCTTTAATTACTTACTTTGGTGGTAAACAAATCAGTTGTTCCTTTCCTCATAGTCACTCTTCTAAGTATCACCAGGACTATTATGGGAAACAGGAGGGAGGGTTTAGATGGGAAGGCTATGAGAATGTTCTACTTCTCCTAAGATCACATCCTAGTCCAACCTTGGGAAACTGGACCTAAATTGACAAACATAGTGTTTTGGACTGAATTGTGTCACTACCCCACCTCTCACCCAAATTCATATGTTGAAGCCTTAACTCTCAACGTTAAGGTATTTGGAAATATGGATTTTAAAGACGTAATTAAGGTTAAGTGAGGTCATAAGGATGGGGCCCTAATCCAACAGGACCGGTGTTCATATAAGCACAGAAGAGATACCAGGGGTGTGCATGCACAGAAGAAAGGCCATGTGAGGACACAGCAAGGCAGCTGACAGCAAGCCAGGAAGAGCAGTCTCACCAGAGACCAACCCTGTGGGTACCTTGATCTTGAACTTCCAGCCTCCAGAACTATGAGGAAATACATTTCTTTTGTTTAAGCCACCCTGCCTGTGCTATTGTGTTATGGCATACCAAGCAGACTCATCCAGACAGTTGGGATTTAACCTTCACAAACATCTAGGCCAGCCGTCCACAACCCTTTTGGCACCAAGGACCACTTTGGCGGAAGGCAATTTTTCCATGGACCGGGGGTGGGGGGAGGGGGATGGCTCAGGCGGTAATGCGTGCGATGGGGAGCGGCAGATGAATCTTCACTCGCTCACCTCTCGCTGTGCAGCCCTGTTCCTAACAGGCTGTGGGCCGGGGGTTGGGGACCCCTGGTCTAGGCAACAAATCCGCATCCTGACAGTAGGGCAGGGAACATGAGGCGTGTAGGAGAACTGAACTCTTCACTCCAGCTCCACTGACCAGCCACCTTAAGTCAGTTGGCTTTTCATCTTCAAATCTATCTTCCCTACCTGTCTTTCTTTCTTTCCTGTAATGCTCTTACTCTGCCTGGGAAGACCCTTCTGGATGCTGCTGTCCACTAAATCCTACACATGTCCTTACTTTCTCCGTGAATTTACCCTTCATACAAGATCATTATTCCCACTTAAAAAGTCTCCCTGTAGTCACTGGCTTTGTCTCCCTTTCACACTCATTCTGTGCTACCCCTTTGTTTATGCCACCCTCTTAACGAGGCTGGAATTTCCTACAGTAGGGTGGTCAATGATCATACATTTCTTACTACTCCCTACGGCTTAATAAACATTTGTTGGTTGGTTGTCATTTGACGAGAGAAAGAATTCCTCTTCTTACAGATTCCAAAGCTTCTCTTGATATTCAGATCCTCTCTCTATATATCTATATTATTTTAAGAAAAAAAGTTTTTGAAATGCTTTAACTAAACTCGTGTCTTTAGCACTGAGTTGAAGTTTTATAAGTCTTCTCTAATTTTTGATGTATCTTGATATTCATTTTTGTCAATTAAGGCAAAAGCAATGCAAACCGAAAAAGTCTAGGTGGTATTCAAAAAATTAATGCCAAGGAAAATTTACCTTCCTCTAAAAATAAAAGTATTAAATATATAGTAATTATATACATGTGTGTATAAATATGGCTTATTTACATATGGCATATAATATATGGGTTATGTATTACCTGCTAGAATCATTTTCCTTGAATTTTCCTTTCACATATTTTAAATAACGAAGAGACATTTTGTAAGTTGAGTGATGAATCAATTAAATATGAGTCCTTGAAATCCACTAGAATAAGCCATAATGTCTTTTTCCTAGATTGGAAGAACAAACGTGTTTCCCCCTAAGGTGAAATCTGCATCATCTATTTGGTAGTGGGTCTGGTTCTAGTCATTTGGAGACCCCTCCTATATACTGGCAACAGGGTTCTCTTGTCAACATAACCCCTGGAGCCAACTTGGATGAGATAAATCTCTAAAAATGTGGGATTAGGATGGTGGACAGCAGCAGAGTTGGCAGAAAATACTCTGCTCCCTTGTTTAGCGTCCTGAAAAAGGAGTGGACACCCCACATGGTCCTCTCTGAACTTGTCTCCCTGTTGCAAAACCAAAGGGCATTTTAATCCCAGTATGTCCTCTGTGGAAAGATGTGAGAGACAATTTCGCTGGTTTCTTTGGGAGAATATGCCAAGGGGAGTAGAAAACAGAGAGTTCAATAGCTTTAAAAATCCCCTAGCCTAGACCTGTATTTCTTTTGAGTGTTTGCTGTAGTTAAAGATACAGGGAGAAACCAGATGCAGGAAGTTTGTAATACCGGTCATTTTAAAGTTGATGTTGTTTATCTTTTATTCCTCAAGTAATCAAGAATCAGAGGCCCATCAACATCTTTAGCCAGAACATAATATATCTGTGATTCAATGGTTTGGAGAAAATGCTAGGTTTAAACATTTCTACAGGACTTTCTAGTCATTGTCAAAATTGTTTCAATTTTTTTAGAACAGTTCTATACATATTTATGCCAGGCATGTTATCTAAGACCAATCTTGCAGTCATAGGTGTTTCTTGGCTGATTTGAATGGATTAGAAATCAATCACCCTTGTAAAAACTACAGTTCTTGTTAAGGATGCTTTAAATAAACTTTAATAAGTGAGAATTTAAACTTTTATGCTAATTCTCAGGTTTCTAATAACACAGTATTTGAACCTTATAGATCTTAGAAATCTAATTAGACAATGCTAAGTTCTTTCTAGTTGAAGCCACAGATGTTTCACACTGGGAAAATCAGTAAGCCCCAGGGTTTGTTTGGTCTAGAAGAGTGTCAAATTTTCATGGATAATTTAATAGCTAATAACTCTAATCCTTTCCCGTAACCAAGAGATGATAAACAAAGATTGCACTAAAACTGTAAAATTAACCCTCTAGGCTAATGAAGTTTTTCAGGAACCACTGAGGAAATTAATTTCTGGTACTTAATGTTTCTTCTTTGCCAATCTTTCTAGAGTTGCATTATACTTCATAATGTGACAGGAAAGGCACATAAACACATTGGAATGATGCAATTCAAAAAGAATTATATATCAAGGAAAGCTTCAAGTATCCTTCATCTCCTATTCTTACTGACTGATCTATTACTGGAAAAAAAAAAAAGATTCTTCAATTCGGAGATTGGAGTGGCATTTTTGTTTTTCATACTTTTTGATTTGTGCAGCATCAGATAATGAGTTTTCCATAAAGAAAATTATATGTCCTTATGAAAAATGGAAGACGTGCGTCAAAATTACATAGCGTTTTGGGATAATCTGATGTGACATTTTATTAAGAATATAATTGGTCAACTCAAATTATTACTACAAAATTAACTTCTGAAAATTTATATAGAATGTTGGGGTTTCTAGGACTTAACAGCCATCATTATAAAGACTACAAACTAGTAAAATGTCCTTTATCCCCACCAGTGATTCAATTTAAGCTGAAATAGTTTAATCTTTTAGAAATGTTGGATCAACTAAAATTAAGCAACTTTCTGTTTTTAGTCTCTAAAGGAACAGTTATCAAAGCCTGCAAGTAGAAGTTAAGAGACCACAGGCTTGTCCATGGAGCCTAACCCAACCGCAGAGATTTACATCATGTGGTTGAATCTCAATTCAACCTTCAAGCAACCTTGATGTTTGTAGCTTTGCCATCCAAAAGCTTTGCCACCCAAAAGGAACTAGGAAATCGCATATTTTGAAATCATGCATTAGCACTTAGTATCTGGAAATCCCAGTTGCAATGGCCAGAGTTAAATCAGTGCAGGTTTTTGTAGCTGAGTGCACCCAAACATAGGGTAGCAAGAAGGCCCTTGGGTTAATATAGTATCATGCCAGACCCAAAGTTCCTCTCAATTAATGGAACACCTACAGTATTCAACACCAGTTTCCGAAGATTTACGATTCGAATCACCTCACTGAAAATTGGCCTATAAATGGTAGATACTCTCTGGAACCACAACTCTGGCCTCTTCTATAATGAGAGAGGAGAGTGCTGAGGAATTTCTCTAGACACCAATTTAAATTCTGTCTGTCTGAGTTCCTGCTATTGATTTTTCATAAAGGTTGAGATGAAAAATTTGATCATAACTCCAATAGGGTGAGTTGTGGATTAGGACAATAAAATAAATAAAAGATAAAGGTAATGCAGGCATTTTCTGTATTAAGGTTTGCAAAATTTACCTTATCTTGGAGGGGGGATTGGATTAGACCCACGGCTAAATCTGGAGTGCACTGATTTACAAGAAAATGGGTTTTTATTATATGCGAAATCCTATTTTCTAGCGTTCTTTGCCATAAAGTCTTGGATAAAATAAATAAACCTAAGCAAGATGAACAGTTTTTCAAATCACAAAAACTTCTGCTAAAACTCACATAAGGGCTTCCATGGTGTTGCAGTGGTTAAGAATCTGCCTGCCAATGCAGGGGACATGGCTTCAAGCCCTGGTTCGGGAAGATCCCACATGCCACGGAGCGACTAAGCCCGTGCGCCACAACTACTGAGCCTGTGCTCTAGAGCCCGCGAGCCACAACAACTGAGCCTGCACTCTAGAGCCTGCGAGCCACAACTACTGAGCCCGTGTGCCACAACTACTGAGCCTGAACTCTAGAGCCTGCGAGCCACAACTACTGAGCCCGCATGCCACAACTACTGAGCCTGCACTCTAGAGCCTGTGAACCACAACTACTGAGCCTGCACTCTAGAGCCTGCAAGCCACAACTACTGAGCCCACGTGCCACAACTACTGAGCTCATGTGCCACATCTACTGAGCCTGCACTCTAGACCCTGTGAACCACAACTACTGAGCTCATGTGCCACAACTACTGAGCCTGCACTCTAGAGCCTGTGAACCACAACTACTGAGCCTGCACTCTAGAGCCTGTGAACCACAACTACTGAGCCTGCACTCTAGAGCCTGTGAACCACAACTACTGAGCCTGCACTCTAGAGCCTGTGAACCACAACTACTGAGCCTGCACTCTAGAGCCTGTGAACCACAACTACTGAGCCTGCACTCTAGAGCCTG
>NC_041233.1:119151455-119197768 GCF_002837175.3 Physeter macrocephalus | reverse complement strand
TGCGCCACAACTCCTGAGCCTGGCACTCTAGAGCCTGTGAACCACAACTACTGAGCCTGCACTCTAGAGCCTGCAAGCCACAACTACTGAGCCCACGTGCCACAACTACTGAGCTCATGTGCCACATCTACTGAGCCTGCACTCTAGACCCTGTGAACCACAACTACTGAGCTCATGTGCCACAACTACTGAGCCTGCACTCTAGAGCCTGCAAGCCACAACTACTGAGCTCACGTGCCACAACTACTGAATCCTGTGTGCCTAGAGCCCGTGCTCCACAACAAGAGAAGCCACCGCAATGAGAAGCCCACGCACCACAACGAAGAGTAGCCCCTGCTCGCCGCAACTAGAGAAAGTGTGCACGCAGCAACGAAGACCCAACGCAGCCAAAAATAAAATAAACAAATGTATAAGAAATAAATAAAACTCACATAAGCACACAAGTTATTTAATAATTTACTCTATATAGCTATCAATCAGGTTTCTAAGATTTCTTTTCATCATATAGTTTTAGCTTACTATATTTCTCAGTATTTACATAAACATGTAATTATCTACTTTTTGTTTACCCATATAAATACTCAGACTATATCATTACTTTTCAAAACTCTAAATATACTGTTATTTTTCTTTGTGTTGGGAAATGTCAAATCATATAAACGACAAGTGTAACATTTCCCTTAAGGCTCAGTGGGCTCTTAAACACAGCAGGTCACACTAATAAATAAGCAGCCAAAGCAGCCAAACTCACTTATGCCTGAGTGAGGGTGTTTCTTTCCGATTTTCTTCTAGAGTTTGAATCATGGGTTTTGTGCATTGTGGGGAAGCGATGCATACATTGAGGTATTTGCTTTTGAGAAAGGAGTTGCCTTTCTAAATGCCCTCTGAAGATGAAGGAATCAGACATTTACAGTGACTTGAGGGAGCCACCGCGAGCTGACTGGTGACTAAAGAGGATTCCCGGATAAAACAATAAAGCTTCATCAACACACTTGAAGTGGGCCATGGCGTTACAGGGACAGTTGGTGTGGAGGGTAGCGGGGCTTATTTCTCCATAAATCAGCATCTTGTAGACTTGCTTGAGAGATGCAATATTTCCGCTGGGATTGAATCTACCCAAGTCCTGATCTTGGTTCTTTCTTCCTCCACAAGCTACATTCATCCCCCTGTCAACCCTAGAAAGGGACAGCCCTTATATTTTGTCTGCCATTTTTTTTTCTCCAGTTTCATCTAAATGACTCTCAAATATGAACTCTAGACCTTAACTATTTTTCTACCATCAGGACTCCTAAACCTGTATTGTACCACAATTGCTTTAAAGTTCAAATAAGCCTAAATGTAACTTACTATCTCCCTCACTGCCCCCCCAAACCAGTTCCCTCTCCATATCATTAACCATAATATTGAATTTGTAAACCTTTTGGTGGCAGGAAATGATACACACACCGCTTTGATTCTCAACATCTGGCAGAGTGTCCTGTAATTGTCAAGTCAGTAAATATTCATGATGAGTAAAGTGATATTTTAGGGGAGGATATCTCCAACGGTAGGTTTATGAATTTCTGAAATCAGTCTTTTCACAAAGTTCTTAACTCTCTAGCCAGGAAGGTTGTTATATCAGCCAGGTTTCACTCATGTCATGGGTGGGAATTCTGGTAGGTTGTTAGGCTCAGACTTCAATGATGCATCAGACTATGAAATGATTAGAATCTAATCCAGCACCTTTTGCATTCTCTGTATTTTTTTTTCTTTTAGTTCTGAGTTTACACCCATGCAAACAGCATGGGAATATCACACTGTATATACAGAAAAAAACAAAATACAGAAGGACTGCCTGTTTCATGTAGAAACACTCCAGAAATATGAGATACCTAACAACGACAAAATCATATACCTAACAGATAAAAGTATACTTTGAGACGCTCCTGAAGAGATTTCTGACCCTATTAATTTTATTTTTCTTTTAGTATTTGTTAGAAGTTCATGATGATATAAACAAATTGGCTCAAGGTATATCTTCATAGGCAAGAGACAGAAAGTAAGGCAAATACAGCCTAAAAATACCTGCTGGTGAGAAAAGCAAGTTTTGGTAGAGATTGAGTCACTACCTTTCATGTGGCCAATAGTTGCAAGAGAGGTCCGCAAGAAGAAAAAAAAGATTATAACTTGAAATAATGATGATAAGCTATACAGCATATAGAATATTGAGGTAATTGTAAAAGATAATTTAGTAAACAAATATATATTTACCTATATATGTTTATATTTGAATTATCAAAACATGGTTATAAGCTCTAATATCCTATAATCAAATATATATATAATCAATTATTTTGTACTGTATTATTAAAAGTAATATTACTTATATTTCATTAAAAATGAATTTAAAATTTTACACATACTAACCTCTCTTCAAATGTTATAAGCTTTCTATGGAAATTATCTCTGTTCTAACAGCTGCTGAAGATAGAGAACTATTTCCGGAGCGTATTCATTACAGTTGTGTATATTCAAAATTATTAAGTTTATTCTTCAGTATACTCTTTCTAAATGTGCCTAGCTGTACTATACGAATGCTGCTCTGTGTTCTGTGCTCCAGTGAAAGAGTGTTTCTTCTAAGTGATAACCCATCACATATTTTAACTTACTTATCAAGTCGTCCCAAAGCCTTCTCTTTTCCTTGCTAACCATTATCAGATCCTTGACAGATTTAGATCTTTCACTCCATTTACCCTCCACTGCACATGTTGTGATTTCTGAACAATTCTTTGAAAAGATAGATCCAGGAAAGTAACATAATTCAGACGAGTTTTAGACAACTGAGTACATGGGACCATTCCTTCCTTAGTTTTAATTTCCAAAATGATAAAGCAAAACCATTCATCAAAAGTTTAAAATCACTGTAAGTTACAACAGAAATCTCGAGGAAAATGGCTCTTACGTTATAAATCAAGGAAACATGCCCATTCAGAAAAATGTTCGGTGCTTTAGAATATTAGACTAGGTCTATGGTTAATAATGGGAGGAATTTTACTTTGTATTAGAATTAAAACAATGTTTTTTGGAAAAAAAGTTTTCTCTTCTTTTTCTTCTTATTTAATTTCTCTCAACACTACCAGATAATACAGTTGTTGCATCTGCCTTTCCCCTTTTCTTGTTTTGTTTTCTTTCTGATTTTTAGATATGAAATTATACCACTATCCCTAAACAAAGAGAACTAATTAAAGGGCTTCACAGGGTTATTAAAATTGGAAAAGAAATGCCACCTTGAATATTGACCATACAGCTCTTGTTGAAAACTCTCACTCTTCTTAGCAAGGAGGACAGATCCTTATAAAAATTTTAAGAGTCTGAACGTTTCTGTATAGGATGGATGACTTGCCAAAGCCTATGGCACTTTGGCACCATGACATTTTTTTTCTGCCTATGACGGAAAGAAAAAAAATTTTTGACAACATAAAAAGGGAATATTCCACTGAGACTTCATTGTTAGATACTGGATTTGCCAATTCAAATAGGCAGAAATTCTGAATAAAGCATGAATGTCCTTAGGATAATGAAATCCAATTCTGTAGAGGAAAAGTTCCTTTAAAAACACAACAAAAACAACAACAACAAATAGTGCAGATATCTGCAAGGAACCAATCCTTCTCTTCTCTTTAGTCAATCTCAAAAGGATGATTAGAGGAACAAAATTGCCTCATAAAATATTCATACAATACAATTTAGAGGCAGCTTAATGAGGTGCCTACAATTCTTGCTGGCAAAGTGACTGGAGAAATTCCCTTAAATTGCCAATAGAGAGTTGACTGGGGTAAAGGTTATATTACAGTTTTTCAAAGCAAACCTCGTCCTTCTTTTGACATTCTCTAGAGTATTCCATACAAATCCTAATTTTGTATTAATGCCACTCTGAGTTTTCTTGGATTCTACTCACTTTCTGCCACACTCTTTTGGAAGGAACACGAATAACCACACAGCCCTAACCCATTACATATCCGTTTTGCCCTCGGTGCTGCTTGGGAGTCAGCAAACCACCTTTGCTTCCCTAGAACTCCTTCCTGAGCAGCAATTCTCAGAAATCAACGAGCTTCTTACACCATTACTTCAACTGCACGGCTCAGTTTAACAACCCTTTATGGAGAACCGACACCAGACCAAGTGTTGAGCCCTGAGGTAAAACAGTGACTACAAGAAAACAATGACTAAAAACCCCAATTGTTTGCCTTCAAAGTGACTGCAGACTCATGTTGTGAACAAATAAAATGGTATCATGAGTCATAAGAACTCTCCTCTCCTCATCTCACTGTTGTTCATTGCAACAACGGGATCTAAAGTCTCACGTGCCAGTTTTAGAGAAGGGGAGGAAGGCTGCCCGTGAACACGTGAAAGGCTTTGTGATGGACCCCTGGGAATCAGCGAGGCCGACTTTAAACTGTGGATCTATATAGTCGCCCCTCGGTATCCGCAGGGGATTGGTTCCAGAACCCCCACGGATACCAGGATCCTTGAACGCTCAAGTCCCTTAAATAAGATGGCATGGTGCACTCGGCTCTCTGCATTTGTGGTTAGGGAGGGCCGACCGTGCTTACATTTATAAATTTAATATTTGTTCCATTAAATTAATCAATCGATACAATAAATCAAGTTAAAGTCTCTGATAACCGGTTTTGCTCTTCCTTTTGTAGCTTTTGTCCAATTCCTCTTTTCATCTTCAGTGCGACTCGCTGAACATAAGGAGATGCCACTCTTTGTTATTTAGTATTTTTTTCTGAAGCTATGACTCCTGAGGTTGTCTTATAGGCTGAACATTCTTCTGTCATTCCAATTCCTTCCTTCCTTTTTCTCCCCCGCACTGTTTAAGGAATTTGTATTAAAGCAAGAATTTTATAATCCAAATTATGTTTCCTTGCCCAGTTATCAATTCTGTTATTTAAAACAGAAGTGACGGGCTTCCCTGGGGGCGCAGTGGTTGCGAGTCCGCCTGCCGATGCAGGGGACGCGGGTTCGCGCCCCGGTCTGGGAGGATCCCACATGCCACGGAGCGGGTGGGCCCGTGAGCCATGGCCACTGGGCCTGCACGTCCGGAGCCTGTGCTCCGCGGCGGGAAAGGCCACAACAGTGAGAGGCCCGCGTACCACAAAAAAATAAAATAAAAACAAAACAAAACAAAACAAAAAAAACAGAAGTGACTTCTGAGCTATTCCACAGTAAAGGATTACAGAATTAAAGAAAGGAATGGTTTAAATTTTTGTACTTTGCTGAAAATTCTTTTTCCCAGGGCCTATGAAACATTAATTTGTTTTCATATTTTACTATTTTTTGTGGGGTTTTGTTGTTGTTTTTGAGTCAGTAAGTAATCTAGGACTAGCTTTATGTTTGCTAGACCTGGCATTTGCTGACACTGAAGGTACTTTTACTTCTGTCCCACTTCCTCTGCCACCATCTTGGCCGGGACCTCATTTAGTTCACACGTTGCACTTGACATGATGGTTGATAATCTTGCTTTCATGAAATTTCATTTTACACGCACGCCGCTGAAAGACTTAGCACGTGACTCCCCTCCTCTGCCAACCCCTAGATGGTACCTTGTCATTTCATCAGATCTGAATTTCATATTAAAAGATTTCCATAAATACCTCTTCCCAAAATTTCTCAACGTTATTGCTCTCACTGTCCCCAAACATAGTCTTTCCATTAGGTCAGACCCATTTATTTATATTCTTTGAATCTAACCTCCTAGCAGATATTAATGTTTTCATCCACGTTTGAAAATTCCACACCCCGCTTCTGTCACATATGCCTCCCCACCCTCTATAAATTAACATCTTTCTGATGATTCCAACAGCCATGTCTTTTTGGGGGGCTTTATCTCTCTATTCAGTATATATCAATGACTATACGAACATATATAACCAACTGATTATAGTATCATTGATTTTATATGTATAAACGGTAATGGTAGTAATAATAGCAATAATATTTTACATTTAAGAGATTTCACTCACTGTCCTAAGGACGTTCCATATTTGTGAAGTGTAAGGGCAGATGCAAATTAAAAATAAGAGGCTTAATTCTCCCTGTTGAAAGTAAGGGAAGAGACTCTCTCCCCCTTCCTTCTTGCAGAGCATTTACTTTAGAAAACTTGTAATTCCAAGATTTTGGTCTCCTTGGTTGAGCTGTATGTAAAATTTTTTAAAAGCTCAATAATCCTTATTCCAGCTTTGGGAGGCAGAAATGTCTTTTGCAAGGACTTGGGGACCATCTCTTTGAAATGCATTCATCAAGGAAGATGGCTGCCCTGTGTTCCAGTCTCTGTGGGAGTGCAGGAGCCTAGCTTCAGAGGGCACCCCGTTCCAAGCTGCAAAACTACCCCGTGTTGTAAAAATATGAAAAGTTTACCTATCCTTTAGAGAAAGCCAATTAACCAAACACACATCAACTCCAAAGACCAGATAAATTTGGACTGAACGATGTGTGACTAATGGTGCTATCAAGTCCTATTTGAGGACTACTTATCGTCAGTCTTGAGTACCTGTATGTAATGAGTTGTATCTGCTTGGTTTTATAAAATGCTGAGATTTCGTTCTGCCTTTGTATTCTCTAGTGGACTGCCTGCGGGGGGGTGTTCTGGTTTAATTGTTGTCTGATAATAAAACGGTTTTCCTTCTCTTGTACCTTTGTGGAGAGGATTTTCTGGATTGACAGATTTTTTAAATTGTATTTCCCAACAGAACTAGTATTATTATGATGATGCCTATTTGACAGATGAGGAAACTGATCATAGAGACGTACTGTTAGTGCGTGATAGAGCAGGAAATTATATCAGACTGTCTGGCTCTGAAAACCATCATCTTACCCCTCTGCTATCTCATGCCCTATTCTGTCTCACGTGTGTGACTCTCTGGAGTCTCACGGGGGCAGTAATCATACTTTATCCCCGCCCTTTTCACTCCAAAATTGATGGTGTGCTGCTGGCACATAATGAATAACATTATTAATAATTTCTTTTATACAAAGATTATCTAGTGGGATTTACAGTAAGAATATATATTTTTTCTTTACGATATTTGTAGAAGTCTATTCCTATTTCTCCATTTCTCTCAAAAAGAGTTTCTACTCATTCTCTTTGGAACCTTTACATACGTTCCTGTTTGTGTCAAAGTTAAACAGCTGTGCTTATTCAGTGTCTATTCAAATCAAGTTGAAGAGAAACTTACCCTCCAACAAAGACACAATAAATATGTCAAATATAAATTCAAAGAAAAAAGACACTTTTCTTTATTCTAACAGTATTTGAGAGTCATTGTCAATCAGATAAATTCTATCTATTGTTTGTGTCATTAAGTCTTTCTGCCTGTTGAACTTTTGGGTTGTTTCATTAGAGCAGGCTAAATTAGAGCACAGAAGTTAAAATATAGGCTCTGAAGTAAAAAAAAAAAAAAAAAAAAAAAAAAAGATCTTGGTTCCAGGCCCAGCTTACTTCTTAACAACTCTGTGATTTGGGGAGTGTGCTGTAACTTCAATTTTCTTATTTCTAATACGAGTGGGATTGCCAGATGCAGCAAAAAAAAAAAAAAAAAAAAGTATAACCTTAACTTCAGGCTATGCCCAGTTGAAAGATGCATGTGAAGCATCAGTAGAATGCCAGGTGCCTTGTAACCACTAATAAACACTGGCTATTGTCATCATTACAATGCACTGTCTGAACGTCCTTCTCATTGTCTAAGCCAAGTCCCCTCCAAACTTTCCTCCATTTGTACTTGAGCAACTTGAGTTCCACTGTTAACAAAGGATTCCATGAAATTACCCATGCCATCACAAAAATGCCCCTAAATCTTGATAGTTATAAAATACATTGTTTTAATCTTCTTCAAATAAATTCATGTTTACAAGTCTAAGTAATAGGTCTCTAATGCCTGTGCTAATTAGACAAATCTGAAATAATACAAAAGATAAAGAAATGTGACGAACCATTCCTGTCTTCCTGTTGATGTTTTCAACTATATCTGAAAGGTACATTTTGCTTAGCAAACGCTTCACATCTGCTACTTGAACTAGACCCGCATTTTGTTTTCCGTGGCATTTTCCATCCGAGCGGTGTTACTTGAAATCTTCAGGCTCAATTATGGTGAATAAAGAACAAACAATTTTCCCTTATTTTACAGAGGAAATTTTATTTTCCAGTCTGCAATAGGAGAATAAAAGCAAATGTGGTACAGGAACAACATTTCAATAACGATAGACCTACTCATCTGCCCCATGAAAAGGAACTATTTTGCAAAACCTGAACTTTCCTTTTTTCAGCTTATTCACCTCAAATTACTTTCACCTCAGTCTGTCTCCTTAATTATTTGCTTATGTGCATGGCCTTCCTGCCCATAAAAGATATAGACCTCCTCCTGTGATGTCTGCAACCAAGAACACCGCAACACTACAAAGAAAGGGAAGGGAGTCACTGGGCATGCTGGGTGAGTCACTGGGCATATGCACACCTGTTTTTCCCCAGGCTGAAGCCGACCATGGGAGGAAGGAGGCAGGCGACTAACTCACGCTTGGCCCTCTGAGAGAAGTTCAGGAGCCTGACCACTCAGGCTCTCACCCAAAACACAAATTTCTCTAGCGGCATCTTCACTTGATCAAAGGACCATGTTATTTAAAACAACTATGATGTGGATGCCGTCACCAGAAGGTAGATTTCTTTAAAGGAACCCTATCCAAGAGTTTTTGTTTTCTCATGAGCCAGATGTAGCTTATTGAGTTTAAGTCCATATCTTACAGTCTGGACTTTCTTTTGGCTTTACAGGTATTCATGATTGTTAACTATTTTATTCCCTCTACTAATGACTAATTTTCATTTTTTAGTTAAAAAATAAGAGATCTAAGAATAAACATATCTTCTTATTTCTCCATTTCCGTCTGATCATTTATCTCTTTTGATGCATATATTATCTTTCTCAAGACCATGAGCGACATCTGAGAAAGGAGACAGAGATACATATGTGTGGGGAGGTCTTCTCCAAGCCTGAGAAAATTAAGATTCTCTGGTGGAGTGTATCATTGCTTCCTCGGGTATGGAAACTACCTTCCACTATTGCATGATCTACATAAAAAGCGCACCTCAGGGCTTCCCTGGTGGCGCAGTGGTTGGGAGTCCGCCTGCCGATGCAGGGGACGCGGGTTCGCGCCCCGGTCCGGGAAGATCCCACGTGCCGCGGAGCGGCCGCAACGGGAGAGGCCGCAACAGCGAGAGGCCCGCGTACCGCAAAAACAAACAACAACAAAAAAGTGCACCTCAAATACTCAAAATGTCGCCTTATTAACCCATTGTGTTTCTACCCCATGGATAAATCTGACTGCCTTCTGCACTGACTGACACAGCCCGACAGAAGCACTCAGTCCCTTCCTACACACGACTGCTGAAGAACAGCCCTGGAGTGCTTCTCCCATCCCACCTCACACGGAGTCCTTCACAGGTTTCCACTGCTGCTAAAATAAAATGCTTCTTTGCTCTGCCTTTCAACTCAGTTTATAATATGAAAAAAGCAGTGGACCACGAAGTCAGCAAATTGGCTTTCAGGCTTGGGCTCAATCTAACTGTGTATCTTTCAGCCACCAACAATTCTAGGAGCACCGAAGTTTTCCTCTGAAAAGGAGGTGATCAGAAGCAATGACCATGAAAGCCTTTCTTCTCTAACCTTCCACCCTCCCAGCCACCAATTTCTAAGGCAAACTGGACCTAGTTACTACTTACTCTCTAGTCACTCTACCAAATGTTATCTGATCACTTTGCCCAAGTTACCTCTCCCCTATTTAGTCATGGCCCATCCACACCTGAATTAGTGCCGCAACTATAGCTCTCTCCAAAGAACCGTCTCCAAAACGAAGAAAAAATTCCCTCCTCTGAATTCTTGCCTCTGTTTTTTATGACACTTACCTATTCCCTCCTTGGGTCACAATCCTGTGAATCTTCTAATCCGTTTTCCTAAATTTTAAGCTTCCTGAGAAAAGGAATTGTTCTCTACTTACATCTGTGTAAATTTTATAGGTGGCAGACAAGATATAATTTGCATTTAAAAATCTAAGATTTTAAACTCTGAAAATATAAGAGCTTTTTTATTAAATGTGTGAAAATATTCTAGAAAATTCAATATAGTGGAATACACATTTCAGATACAGCGTGATCTTTTCCTCTGTTTCTTTTCTCTTTCTCTTTTCGTAACAGATCCCCCAAATTCAACAAGTTCTACAAAAAGTTTTTAACTCAAGTTTCACAGACCAGGTCATATATCAGAGTTATTGTTCATTCAATTTCAATGGGTATTGGCATTTCAATTTGTACATGGTTACAAATACTGTCTCATTTAATTTTGGTCATTCCCAATCGAACAAAGATATATAATTTAAAAAAATACTCTGCAACCCAGACTAGATCTAGTTTTATTACAAAGTATATGTACTCTATTCCTTGCACCATCATTCCTGGTTGCAATTTATGTATTAGAGAGACACACATCTATTCTGTGAGAGTAATAGTGGTGCCTTATACCTGCAAGGTGTTCCTTGGCTTCTCATCTCAAAAAGTCTCCCTTCTCTTTCTCAATGTCTCCCTTGCCACAGTGCATTTTTAAAGAAGCTGGTTGAAAGACAAGTAATTTGCCTATGACATTTTCCAACTCCTAAAATCAACACTGCATTGTTAGAGTACAAGGTGACAACGCTTTTTGTCCGTTTCTCAAAACATACGCCTAAATGTAACCAGAAAATGGTGAATTTGAAATTCGCTCTGTTCTCTTACTTCATACACCATTTTGTAAAGCTCAAGGGGTCCTTGGAACAAGATTTATGCTTCTCTTATTTAAGAACTTCAGAGGGTCAAACCTATTTCCTGAAATTGGAGAGGCAAAACAAATGACTTCAGTTTTCAACTGCACAGGAATGTTCAAGGTTTAGCTCTGACTTAGCAATTCCCTGTTGGGTTCAAATCACCTCTGTCTTTCCAGTTGTCTAATTCGGTATTTAGTACAGAAGGAATATCCCCAACTGAAGCAAACCTTAAACACATAGGAGATGACGACAACCAAACCCTTTATATATCAAGGAAAAGAAAAGGTCTCATCGTGGAGTTTGCATTTTTCTTGTTTTGGCCCAAAGTATAATGATTTAAAATGCTGTTATAGGAAAAAGTAACGTGATTCATAATAAGGGCATGTTAATACGGCAAAAGCATGCTGAAAGGCATATGCTCGTATGTTGGGTTGGAATTTTGCCATCACCACGGTCGCTGTGGGCGTCTCTCTTTTTGGCCACACATTTTAAACACCCAGTACATGGCCCGTTCCCAGCACAACACACACACCCTGTTGTGTCTTACTGCTTAATGACAGCTCATATTCGCAGCATATGGTTCATACTGTCAACAAAGGAAAAAAGCCTAGTTCCATTTGGACAAAATTTAGTGTCTTTAAAATATTCAAAAATGCTGTTTTACAATAACATATGGCCATGAACAATGTTTTTCATTTTTTTTCTAACAGTATCTCTCTTTAAGGATAAATCATGTATTCCGAAATTAAATTAAATGGGCCCTGCTGCTAGAGAAAAATGTTTTTGTGCTTCTCCTCGGCTTTCTATATTTGAGTTTATTAAATCTTTAAAAACTTAAATAACTGATAAACTTCAGGAATATGAAAAATTACATGTGTTTATATTACAACGGATTTTAGCATATTAAGAAGTAACATTCAACCAAATGACTTTATCAACTACAATAATAGAGCTAGGCTTTAAGTGGTATTGTATCATGCTAACCTGCTTTATCAAACAAAGTTCTTGGATTTGCAGGCCCTTCTTAAAGCCTGTCCCATTTCCTTTCTTACCCTAGCAGCAGGCTAAGGCTGGTCATAGACACATAATCCTCTGAGTAGCAGGGAAGGAAAGCCATCTTTCTATCCCCTCTTAATATTCACAACATTGTACATTTACATTTCATTGTCAATTTTTTAATGCTCTTCCACAACTATGACTTCCTATCAATCTCACAACAAAGTGTAGAGGTAGTTGATCCGGTATTATCACGTCACAGTTTTGATCTCACTATTCCTGCACTTACATGTTTCCGGTTGATACTTTCCTGAAACACACCATCTAAAACAGATCCACCCTTTTTATTTTCTCTCAGAGCAGTGAGTTTACTTCCTTCAGGGCACCAGTGGCAACGTGTAATGATCTTATTTAAATATTCATATGCTTCTTTATTTTCCATTCCCCTCACCAGAATATAAGATCTGTGAGCCCACTGTGTCCTCAGAACAGTCACTGGTTATGATAAATGAATGGATGCAGCGACGGAAGCTTCCTGTTCTCTCTAAGGTCATACAATGGACTCATCTCAAAATTTAATTGGAAGAAACAACCGTGGGGACACCAGCCATGACTTTCATGCACAATTAGCTTGAGGACAATTAAGAATTATCCAGCGGCCCTCTGTAGTCTACAGTCATCCTAAAGACCAACTACAGGAAAATTAGCTCAAGAGTAGTAACGGTTTGCCAAGAGACAGAGGAGGTCATAAAAATTGCCGATTTCAAATATACGAGTGTTTGGAATGGACACATTACTTTTGTTTCCGAATTATTCCTCTGCGTTTGGACTGCCCTGCCACCTTGTATCATAGCAAGTAGAAAACAAGAGTTGGAAGCTACCTGGAGAAGTCACTGTAGCCTTTCCCTGCCCTATCATTAGTGCCCTGCTGTGCTGGAAAAGAACAAATTGGAAACAAACATCACATACTACTCTATCTTTCTGCATTCTTAAACACTAATTCCACCCTACGCTTTAGAATACGTCACATACTATTAATGAAAAATCGCTCATTGCAGCAATTATGCCCTAAAGAATACCCTAGGGACTGAAGGAATAAAGACGACATTCTGAACAAACGTCTTACTTTTACAGATTATCTTACTTAGATGGGAGACTAACGCCCTTGGAAGGCTTAATACAATTTGCTTTAGAAATGCTAAGTAAGAGCTCCGCAAGGCATGAAACATTATTTACTTGTTTATTTTCAATACTCTATTTTATTTCAAATAAGATAATTTGCAATATTAATTGGATGGTAGAGTAATTAGTATTCTGCATGAATGTTGAAACATTATATAAATTAGCGTGTTAATAGGATTATCTTGTAAATAAATGACATCTAATCAAATTGCTCATTTTGATATATACTGCCCTTTATTATTAAAAGAAAAGTTATATAATTAGTCTAGCTTCATCAAGAAAACAGGTATTATACATAAAAATACAGCAAAAAGTTTTCTTTAATAATAAACAAAAAAATGCATCACGTCTTTAACCAACTTTTTCTCAGTCTTCACAGACTCTGATGAGAGGATACGTATGCATCTCATCTCTAAAACTATTTTCCCACTGAATCCAAATCAGTCTTCATGCTGTTCCATCCCCCATCGCCTTTACCCCGGAACAGACAATTCCATGTCATGTGGGTGATCCCCTGAGAGCCAAGTACGGAAAAGAGCTAAAGACAAAGTGGGCCTCACAGGATCCATTAACGGTCTCACGGTCATTTGTCACAAAAAATCAAGTATAAATACTGAAGCAAAGTAGTGGTAACCTTGAAGTACTGAGGACAACAGGATGTGGGCTTGAAGAATGCCTAGAAAATGACAAAATCTCTGTGCATTCAGAGTCCCAGGACCCTGTCTGTTCGACTAATAATTGCCCTGTTTCTCAACTACTGATGCACGGGATGAGCAATGGGTACCATTGTAAAGACGCTTAAAAAAATCCATTACAGTTGGGCAGTTGCTGACCCTGCTGCTTGAACTAGCAGAACTCTTTTTGCTTACTGTCCTGTTCCTTTCTACTCAACAGGGAAGGGGGGAAGATTTATAAGGACATTTCTCAGAGTGTTCAAAGAAACATGGCACTTAAGCTAATTGATTTATGGAAACCCACTGCCGTCACTTAGACCCAAGTTTGTGGTGAGGTAAATAAACCTCAAACACACAGATGTCACCCTTGAGAAGGTATTCAGGATAGGTCTCTGCCTTGGATGGCGGGAGAAGTAGAGAACTTCGGTCAACTGTTCTTTAAAACAGAAATCCCTCTGTTTTACTATATATTCACGTGAAGAGAAACCTCTGCACTCTCTTGATGAAACATCTGCATCTTCGTCTTACAGGTTAACGGGCATCCTTGCCACGGATACGCTGTCGTGTGATCTGAACTGACTTCTTACCTCCATCACCTAGTTCTGCAATTACCAAGTACAATATGCCTAAAATGAGACGTCAACTTTGATCTGAGAACAACAGAAAAAAGCTTCTGAAGAATTTCTTAATGATTTTTCTACCCAGGGATTAGAAGAGCAAAGGCCTGAGATACTGCGTAATTCTTCATCTAGCCATATCGCCTTTACTGGCCCTTATTTGACTGTAGAAAGGCAGCTCCTATTTACAGAAGGGCTTTTTATGTGATGTTTAAAGCACAGAGAACACAACCTAAATATTTGTTGCAAACGATATAAGTCTTTAGTTTCTCTCTTAATAGAATGCATGTAAAATGCTAAAAATAAGGACGCATAGACCACCCACAAACCACTCATTTGTTCCTTTCTGTTTATTGTGTGAAAGGGAAAACAGAGTTGGGCTCTAGCAGTATTTACAGAGTTTTGCACAGCAGGGTTGGAGGGCCCTTCTGTCCCTTCCTGCTCATGTAGCCCCTCCCTTGGGAAAGGTCTTTACTGCCATCTCTTGCCCTCTCCTTTGTAGGCTTCCCTTCCAAAACCATCAGTTAACTCTGCCCCCTCACACCCTGAGACAGAAAAAAAACATACGACCTTCATCACATCCTATTTTGGTCATGATGCTGAAGAATTTCACACTAGGTATGTTTTCCCCTTTTTTCCCCATTTAAAAATAAAAGTAGAGCTGAAGGCCCTGTAGTAAGATGATAAAGAGCTTGAGTTCTGGGATCAGGCTGGGTTTGAACTGTCCCATACTTTAGCAGATATATGATTTTGGACAAGTTACCTGACTTCAGGTAGTTTTAGCAACTGCTAATATGTTTTTGAGCATAATTTTCCATGCAAAGTGCTCAGCTTCTACGTGATACATTTTAAGTGGTCAATAAGTATTAGCTTTTTATCGCTAAGAATGTTGCATTCAAGTGTATCCAACTGGGAGCTAACCCTATCACTTACACATTTTGTAAATGTGATACTCTTTTTTTCCCCCTCAGAATTTAGATTTCCTTTTGAATATAACTAGAGAGAACACAGAATGGAGAGAGAGTGAATAAACTATAAGAAACTACCAAACTTAATTAACATAGAAAGTCTCAAAACCTAAGTCAGGAGAAAGAATACCTTCACCCCCCGCAGAGACCATAGCACCTTTTCTTTTTTCAAGGCAAATTATTTTTTCAGCAATATGAAGCTTTCAGAGACAAGCGCTCTTTAGGCAACCCAGGGCAATTGTTGTAATCACGTTTTCAAAAAAGTGGGAGAGAAACATGGGAAAGAAATCATCCGACTGTGTGGGATTCCTTCCCAGAGAAGGTGGTATTTGAGATCAGTCTTGGGCAAAAGCATGCGAGGATGGGGATGGGGTAGGGGCTGCAGAAGGACCATTAAAAACAAAGAAAAGGAGGTGAGAGAGAACATACGCTCTCTTAGGAGACACTACCAATTCTGAAAAAATCACGGTGTGTATGGAGGAGGGTACATGATGAAGGTGCAATGGTAGACAGGGACTAGATTAGAGCAAACTTATTTTGTGCCCCAAAGTTCACTCCCTACAGTAAATCCCCAATTCTTGGTTTCTCTCAATTGCAATACCATCTTGTCTCCTTTGACAATGGTTTTAAAAATTATTATTATTTTTCCTCACTCTACCTTGCCCCTCCTCCACACACCCATCACGTAAAACGATCCATTAAGTATAGCCACGCAGTATGTTATCTCACAAGGATGTTGTAAGAATGGACTCTGGAGCCCAACTGCCAGGGCCGACCAGCTGTATGAGTGAGGTCAAGATGCTTAAACTTTCTATGCCTTATTTCCTCTTCTATACAATGGGGATAGTTATAGTACCTCCCTTACAGGGTTACTAGGAGGATTAAATGACCTAACAATGGTCCATAGCAAATAGACAACTATTTTGTGAATTAAAAAAAAAAAAAAAAAACACAAAACACTGTATTTCTTTCTAGGACCAGCTTAAGATAATTAAAGTCAATTCTACCAAGATTAACCTGAACCTGCTATTTTTAATTTCTTCTGAATTGATGTTTATAGTATACAGGGCAGAATCTTACAAATTATCTATCCATGAGACCCCCTAGTTAAGTTTACCTCAATAACTGTGCTCAAAATGGCTCTGGCTCTTTCATCTCACCATGCACTCAATGATTGTTTGTTGAAAGCTTACTAGGTACACTGACCTGAGGGATGAGTATGAAGTGATAAAGACAGACATTCTGGGACTTCCCTGGTGGTCTAGTGGTAAAAAATCTGCCTTCCGATGCAGGGGACACCAGTTCGATCCCTGGTCAGGGAACTAAGATCCCACACGCCTCGGGCAACTAAGCCTGCAAGCCACAACTACTGAGCTCTCGTGCCTCAACTAGAGCCCGAGTGCCGCAAACTACAGAGCCCACGTGCTCTGGAACCTGCGTGCCACAACTAGAGAGGAGAAAACCCGCACGCCACAACTACAGAGAAGCCCACGCGCCACAACAAAAAGCCCACACACTGCAACGAAAGATCCTGCATGCCACAACTAAGACCTGACACGGCCAAAAAAATCTTTTAAAAGTAAAAGAAAAAAGACATTCCTTGCCTTCAAGGGGTCAAGTCTAGTGAAACTGCTTCTTCATCTCTTCTTATACAAAATTGATATTTGCAATATCAAAGGGGCTTTTATAATAATAATTATTATATTTGTATTACACAGATGAGGAAACTGAACTGTACAAAAAAAAAAGTGGCTTTCCTCAACTTCACAAATCTATCTAGAAATTGCGGGCAAACTGCAGGTGTGATGGCAGCAGGGCACGTGTGTGGTTTACACAGCCAGGCTTCCTCCCTAAAGCAAGCACTTTCCGTGAGTAGTGTTGCTGGTAGCGAGAACACTGGACACGGAAGACACTGGAGAAGACTGATGTCAACAAATGAAGAGCAACAACACATAATTAATCTTAAGTGAATGTGTGTTTACCGAAGAACCAAAACAGGAGGTGTATTGCTTTGATTGCTGCTTCACTAAAACAGCGGGATACCAGCATTTATGAACACATGCTATATTCAATATTAATTGATAGATAATTACATAGTATCTCATGCATTACTCACCACAACCTTATGAGGTTGAAAGTATTACCCGTTTTCCCTGGGAGGTTAAGTCACTTGCCCAAGACCTTACAGCTAGGTGGCTGAGTTCCAAGACATAACCATATTGCGTCAAAATAATTAGTTAGTACCCATACACACAGAAGCATCAAGTAAGTACAAATTTGCAGTCTCCATATTGCATGTTGCATATTTCTAGCTACAGAAAAAGTTAAACATGACTGTTATCCAGCGTAAACTGCATTAATCTCATCTATTTCTTGAGTCCCACATATTTTGTACCACCGTCACATGGGGGGGTGTCCTCTGTCATCAGGGCTATCATGACACGCATGGGAATACACAGACTGTTCAAGGATCTGGACGTCTTTAAAGACGGCATCAAGCAATAACAAGCAGCAGTCACAGCAGCCTAACAGATTGGCTCACCGGGACTCTGAGATCCCAAAATGCTTCTTCTTTTTCCCTATCATAATCATGTTGAAATTTGTTTCAGAGATTTCACAAAGAGAAATGGAAAACAGCGTCTGAACCAGGAAAGGAACCTCAAAACAGGTGCTAGCCACGGAGCAGCTGTCGGACAAGGATGTGAGAGTATTGTTCATCTCCACCACCACCAGATGCCATTCCCTTAAATAGGAAGTAATATGGGAGAAGTCGGACAAACCGCATCACTGCTGTGCATCTCAGAGAAAAGGAGGAAAATCACACCAAGTGTCCTGACGTGAACTTTATTGTGGATCTCTCTCCATTTTCGTGCAAAGGCTGACAGCTATCTTTGCAACAGAGGGCAATAAGGTAGATACTAATCTGACTTATATCCTAAAAGGAGGGACATATGCTCCTTTTTTCATTCAACCTGCACCAAAGCAGCTAGTGTTGTAATGAAGCTAATCACAGAAAACTAGTTTGGCTTTGTGGGCGGTTGCTAATTCGTTAGACCGCAAATTTTCCATAAGGAGTTATTTACATCTCACTAACCACTAGGTCCACACCTGGGGTGGGCAACACCTGGCAGTGTTCTTAATGAGTTCACCACCGTTTCCAAAGAAAAAGCTGACATTAATAACTGTAATGTTACATTTATTGCGAGAAAAGTACAAACATAAATTCGGTGGATTAGTAAAGGTCACTGCAATCTAACTCCTTTTGGTGCTAATGTAGCTTGACAGTATTTGCATGCCAGGAAGGAGAGGGAGAAAAAGCCTCCTGTGATAACGAGATCTTTCATGGCACTGCCTGATTGCATAAAGGCACCTGCTTAGGTGATTTTGCCCTCAACGATGCTTTTGGCATTTTCCAAAATGGCACCTGAGTTTCTGTCATACTCTATCCAGTCTGTCACTAAATTCTACTGATGATTTTCTCCATATTTCTCAAGTCAGTCTCTTAATTTCCATTTCCCGGTCTGCCAGAGTCCTGGCCTGACCTGACTGAATTAATTACTGCAACTGCATCCAAGAGAGTGAAAGTAAAGCAGAAAAAGTGACTGACTTCGCATGATGTTGTGACTAACCCTGAAACCCACGAATAATTATTGAACGCCAGTTGGGTACCCAGCCCAGGGCTTGGAGCCGAGGGAGCAGGCAGTTTCTACTCCCCAAGAGCTGGAGACTTAATTAAGGAGACAAAAAAACAAATAGTATTAACGAGGGAGGGCAGTGCTTGGTAGGTATGAAACGAGTCGCTTAGATAATACATGACAGGTGAATTCAGAGGATGGCGAGGTCATCGCTGAGTTTTTAGTTGACGCTTGAATTTCTTAAATGTCTTAGTCCTCAGTCTCACAGTTTTTGTTCCGATGAAGCAAAGCTACTTTACATTTCCACAATCAACTCATTCTCTAGCACATCCTGGGATAACACACGCTGCATGTAATACACCACTTCTTGAATATTGTGTTTACACCTTCACCTTCGCCATCAGTAGCTTTAATCCGCCTCTCATCTGTGGAGATGCTTGTTCTTCCTTACCTGGTTACAGTCCTTTGCATTCACTCCAGGAACACCGCGTGCCTTACATTGTTTCCATCCTCTATACTCACGTCTATTTCTATAGAGCTCTTACACTTTTGAATTGCTTTTATTAATTTAACAAAGAGAAGCATGCAGGGGCTGGGTCCGCGTGTCTCTCTTTGTGCGTGAAGCTGGGACAGCCCTGTGCACGGGAGAACCTTACTGAAGCCTTCCCCAAAGCACCTAACACGGTTGTTCCCCCTTCCCGTGTGGTGCAGGCATGCTCACCATCGTTGGTGGCCTCAACGCTGACTCAGCAGGCGAACGGGTGAGCGAGTGCCTGTACGCTTGTGAGGCTGGGTTTTGCAGGAAAGCTTCCTGCACCACAGCCACAGGGTTATTCCTGATCCTCCACAGCCTCTTTAGTGGAGTCATGTGTCCTCTGGCAAAACGTGTCTGGAGAAAAGGTCCTTTTAGAATAACCCAGATCAACATGCCTGTTGAGGGTCCCAAGGAATTCCTATACCTTTGATCTGATGATGGAGGCAGCAACTCTTCCTCACTACGCACTCTGTGTTAGGCCAGCAGGCCCAGCCTCCCGCCTTTCGACGAGATTAGTGGACTAGTAGACGTATGTCAAGCTCTCAGAGGGGTCTTCCTTCAAGCTCCTCACACAACCCCTTCCTCTCCTGCTGAGCAAGCTGGACTCAGTTACAGCTACAACTCTCTCCAAGTCAATCTGCACTCGCTCTAGCCCATGTCTTTGGTATCTGATATATCTTTGGTGTCTAAATTGAAATGCCCAGTCTAGCATCCTGGTACCCTAGTGTATTAAAATGCAAATTTGTTTACGCATCATTCTGAAAGCAGCAGGGAGCCACTGAGAAAAGTTAAGCAAGAGTAGAACTATCAGATGTGGATGGAGATAAGGCTATTGGATGGTTTTACTACAAATACTGGATGAGTTTTGAAAAATGTGAAATGCACGTATCTTATATGTATAAATCATACGGACGATTTTGGGGGTGTGGGTACACACCTTATACAGACTAGACCAGTCACTTAGCTCCTCCTTTTTCTGGGATGCGAGAGAGAACTGGATGACACACCTGAAATCCCAATGGTTGCCCAGAGTTGATCCATCTAACCTGTAAGAACCCACTTCTCTTACTCATCATTCCATGCTTTTCTTCATAAAAGTCCAACAAAATGAGTGACAATTCCAAATTAAAAATCTCCTTAGGAAACTAGTCCTATGCTACAAGCCTGAATTCCTTCTCAAATAGAAGTGCAGTTTATTTGTTCTTTCTTTCTTATTTTATTTATTTATTTATTTACTTATTTTGGCTGCATTGGGTCTTCGTTGCTGCATGCAGGCTCTATCTAGTTGCATTGAGCAGGGACTGCTCTTTGTTGCAGTGTGTGGGCTTCTCATTATGGCGGCTTCTCCTGGTACGGAGCATAGGCTCTAGGCGTGCGGGCTTCAGTAGTTGTGGCTCTCGCGGGCTCTAGAGTGCAGGCTCAGTAGTTGTGGCGCACGGGCTTAGTTGCTCCGCGGCATGTGGGATCTTCCCGGACCAGGGCTCGAACCCGTGTCCCCTGCCTCGGCAGGCGGATTCTTAACCACTGCGCCACCAGGGAAGTCCTCTATTTGTTCTTTTAATTTCTCGTTCGTCCTACCTAGTTACACGGGGATCTTTCTTGTCCTTTTAGTTGTCTGAGGTCCTCTTCTAGTGTTCATCCAGTGCTAACTAAAAATAGAGCTACTATATGATTCAGCAATCCCGCTCCGGGACATACGTCTGGAGAAAACCATAATTCGAAAAGATACATGCACACCTATATTCATAGCAGCACTATTTACAATAGCCATGACGTGGAAATAACCTAAATGTCCATCAGCAGATGAATGAATAAAGAAGATGTGTTACATATACAGTGGAATATTACTCAGCCAAAGAAAAGAACAAAATACTGCCATTTGCAGTGACGTAGATGGACCTAGAGACTGTGATACTGAGTGAAGGAAGTCAGACAGAGAAAGACAAATATCATGATATCGCTAACATGTGGAATCTAAAAAAATGGTACAAATAAACCTACTGACAAAACAGAAACAGAGTCACAGATGTAGAAAACAAACTTATGGTTACCAAGGGGGAAAGATGGGGAAAGGGATAAACTGGGAGAGTGGGACTGACATATGCACATTACTATATATAAAATAGATAACTAATAAGAACCTACTGTACAGCACAGGGAACTCTACTCAATACTCTGTAATGACGTGTATGGGAACAGAATCTAAAAAACAGTGGATATATGTATATGTATAACCTATTCGCTTTGCCGCACAGCAAAAACTAATGCAACATGGTAAATCAACCATACGCCAATAAAAATTAATTTTTAAAAAGTGCAGTTTGAAGTTTGTATTTGAGTGTAAAGGATTTACACATAATTTCCTTAAAGTCATAAAATTTCAGGATGTAACAAATCAAAGTTTGGCCAACTACTGATTTGGAATTCAGGATTAAGAGAAACTGTACGTTTGTGTGCTTGGTATTATGCATGGAAGTCACCAGCACTGAATAAATATCATTAGCTCCAACAACCCAACAATTCATACAAACTACTTCAAAGTTTACATATTTTGCCATAACTGGTTTATAGAATGTATAAGGTGAATTCACTCTTTTAATAACTTTTTTCAAGCCATTATAGAATAAATGTAACCACTGGGCATTAATTTGTAACAAGGTATCTAGAGTCATCTATTTATGATTTATAACATGGATAGCAAAAGCATTACCAAACATTTATTAAGCATTTATAAATAATTTTGTCCTACTTCTAGCATATATTATAAATATATTATTAATTCTTTCTAAATTATTGATAAGAAATCCTTGAAACTGAATATAAGGGTAACATTTATATGTAAATGACATTTTGTCACCCTTGAAATCCCCATCCTAGGCTAAGTGTACGTCTATCAGTGGAAGCCACAGGCACAGGTGAGGAAATAATATTTCTTGTGGAAACATATATTTAAGTTAGCACTTCACAAGGATGATGTATTTAATATAAATTTCATTAAACCTGATTTCTAAGATTTCAAAGTGAAAATTCTATTACTTGACCAGGTGCTTTGACGGGTAATTGGGTTCTCTATGATCACTGTGTAATACTGAATAGAGACACAGGTTAATAAACTGCGTCTTTCATCTATTTTGCTTATTTGCAACATATGCCATACACCTACCCAAGAGAAAATATTCATTGCACTAAGATGGTATAATGATGCATGTTAAATCTTCCAAGCCAAGTGAATATTACCAGAACATAAAAGAGGTGACACACTTTTAGGACATTGCTTGAACTACTTAAGATACCTGGGGGAACTGACCCAGTATTTCTTCTCTTAGGCTACAGAGTAAGTATCACAATAGCCCCATGAAAACCTTGTCACACCTACTTAGATCTAAGTTGGCATGCTCTATTAGAAGGTGAAATTGGCAACTTGTGTTTCTCCAGACATAAGAGTCACAGGAACTGGAGTTAAAATAGTAGTTGAGTTCTAGGATGACTTTCATGGTTTCCGACCACTTGAAGCACTTTTAGACTACTTTTTCTTGCCTGGTTCCTACTCCATGGATGCCCAGAGAGCCATCCAGAGATCGAGGGCCAGGAAAAATCTCTGTACTACCCAGAAACACAAGACAAATCAAGTCAGTGCCCTCAAGATTTTAGAACCCTATGCTGAAGATTTATATCAGAGCAAAAACAATTCATTATCTGATTCAAGTTTCACTTTTAAGAGAAAGCATTTATTTTCATGACTTTCATAAAGCACACTGCTTCTGGAAATTTTACAATTTGTTTCCTAGTTGTTGATTTAATTCCGTAAGTACACTTTACCTCCTTATTGTTGGTATATTATTGTCTTCACCCATGTTACAGAGAAGTTGGGAGAAGAATACGTAGAAATATCCAAAATCTTTGGAGCTAACATGATTAAAGAAACTAAGACCACAAAAAGTCGCCATCTAACACTGAGACTAAACAGTACTCACTATGCAATAAAATAACCTGAAAACGCCTACAGAAGTTTAGAAATTTAACTCCCTGAAAATATGACTGCACAAAAGTTAAGCAGCTTTCTGCTTCCAGGTTGAAGATCTTAAAGTATTCTTTAAGCTGCTATCATGGTGGTGTTGCTGCTTAGTTTTTACCTGATTTTACCAAGACTTTACCGTTTTTGTAAATGTGGGGTAAGGCTCACAGAGCTGATAAAGTGCTAAGCCCAGCCCTCTTTTCCTCCACTCCACACACATGCAATCAGCCACTTCTCAGTATCATCCCTGCTTGAATAGCGGGTGGTATTTGATGAGTACGTTAATATCACACAAAGAAAGAAGCATACAGGTGGCCAAAAAGTACATGAAAAGATGCTCAACATTGCTAATTAGTAGAAAAATGCAAATCAAAACTACAATGAGGTATCATTTCACACCGGTCAGAATGGCCATCATCAAAAAGTTTATAAACAATAAATGCTGGAGAGGGTGTGGAGCAAAGGGAACCCTCCTGCACTGTTGGTGGGAATGTAAATTGATACAGCCACTGTGGAGAACGGTATGGAGGTTCCTTAAAAAACTGAAAATGGAACTACCATACGACCCAGCAATCCCACTCCTTGGCATATAACTGGAGAAAACTCTAATTTGAAAAGATACATGCACCCCAATGTTCATTGCAGCACAATTCACAATAGCCAAGACATGGAAGCAACCTAAGTGTCCATCAACAGATGAATGGATAAAGAAGATGTGGTACCTATAAACAAGGAAGTACTACTGAGCCATGAAAAAGAATGAAATAATGCCATTTGCAGCAACATGAATGGACCTAGAGATTATCATACTATGTGAAGTCAAATACCATATGATATCACTTATATGTCAAATCTAAAAAATGATACAAAAGATCTTATTTAGAAAACAGAAACAGATTCACAGACTTAGAAAACAAGCTTATAGTTACCAAAAAAGAAAGGTGGAAGGGGATAAATTAGGAAGTTGGGATTAACTATACACACTACTATATATAAACTAGATAATCAACAAGGACCTACGGTATAGCACAGGGAACTCTACTCCATACTCTGTAATAACCTATATGGGAAAAGAATCTGAATAAGAATAGATATATGTATATGTATAACTTAATCACTTTGCTGTACACCTGAAACTAACACAACATTGTAAATCAGCTATACTCCAATACAAAATAAAAATTTTAAAAAAGAAAGAAAAACATCAAAGCTAAAAAAAAAAGAAGCCCTGGGGGTGTTGGCCCAGTCACCTAAACTCACTGAGGCTGGACTGCATCCCCTGTACGACACCGCTACCCCAAACACACGTCCCAACGTAGAACACGCATGGTCTTCAAGATACGCAATTGAACTTCCCTTTCCTGTCCTTTGAAAGCAAACAGGAGTAAAGCTAAACTAAGATAAATTTGGAAAACTCAAGACCAGGAGTAAGGGAGGGGGGAGGAGACCAAACAAACTCATGCTGACAATAGGAGACATTGAAGAAGATGGAGAAGTTGAGACCGAAGTGAACACCTTAGTGTTTTGCACCCAGGGTAGATATTTTTTGGGAAACCAGACCTGGAAGATACCGTGTAGTGTTTGCTTTCTTATTCTGGGCCATGGCCACATTGTCAAGCAGATCAGGACTGTCCTGAGTGGGTTCCTTCCTCTGCACTATTACCAGGAATGTCACCCTCCCAAACCTCTGCACACCCTGTCCTCTTGTTCACCTGCCCCCATTTAGCTCTGCCCTCACTGAGTCATGAGGTCCTAGAGATTTAACTCTCCTTGAAGTCCCAGCAAAATGTTTCCATCCGTGTCCCAAACTCTTAGCCACAAATTAAGTTGATAAATAAATATAAAACACCAATCCTGCTTTGGGAGTAGTAACTCCTTACTAGGCTATTCTTTAAGAGGCAAAGCCTTCAGCCGGGGGGAAGGAAAAAAAAATGACTCTTTAGAGCCAAAATTTTACGTCTTAAAACAGAAACTTCACCTACTGTTTGGAAGTTCATGAGATGGTAAGTTAGAACTCAGCAAAATGGACAGTTACTCCATATTTTAAAGAGCTGGTCATTATGCATTTGATATAGTGCCTTACTCACTGGGCCTGCAGTTAGGGTTGACTTGAAGTTCTCAGCCTTGTGGAGAGCAGCACTGCTGTACTAGTGATGTTTTAACAGTGTCATGTGCCAAAGAACAAAAGGAGTATTTTGATTTTGCTATTCTGAAAAAGAATGTGGTTATTCACAAACAGAAATTGACTATGATCATGATATTATAAAATAGCAGCCTTGTTTCAAGTGATGTGCTACTCTCACTTCACTGGATTGTCATACCACATCCTCAAGACTGAAGATATGGTACCAGAGACACATGGATGTCAAGTGAATTTCAACTCCAAGCTCCACAATTTCTATACGCGATCCTCCATACCTGAGCATGGCAGGAAGTCACTGATTCTTTAGAAACTTTTGGAGAAAAAGTGTTTGGAAATTTATGCACCAACACTTTTCCCAAACACCCTTACAAGTCTCATACTTACTGCATTGTCAATCCCCAATTTTCTACGTGAAGGGACTGCGGTAAGTTTTCTTTCAGCATCTGATCTGCACTTGTTTTATATGACAGTGAATGTACCTATATTCTTCTTCCTTGAAGAGTCTGGAAAATTCAAGATAGTTCAAAAGATAACTTTAGAGCTGTGAAACCCTGCAGTGAACTGAGAAAAATCAAAGCTACTCAAAGCTCAGTTGTGGTGTTTCCTTATTTCCAAGCCAGAAAAAATAAAGAAAATGTTCATTTCAGTCAACTTTGCATTGCATTACCGTCTTCACAAATTGGTCTTTGTACTGCTTGATGTGGAGTAACTGATATGGACAACAGTCTCAATAACATTGTAAGAGCAAGCATATGTTGATGGAAATGTTTTAAATTTTAGTTCCGTAAAATTAGTACATTTTCTTTTAGGTTGTACAATAAAGATTAATCTTTGTATCTTACAAGGATAGAACAGCCTCGAAATGAGCCAGAGCAGGTACAAAAGGAAAGGAAGTGCACTTCTTAAGTACGTGACAGGAGACCAAGAATACTAATTAATTCGGGGGAGAATGCAGCCAGATTATACTTATGGATGACTGAAATCATTTGAAGGCTAGCAAAGAGATGGCAAAGGTCACCCAATCAATGTAGGTAAATAATGAAAGTCTTTAGAAAAAGTCAAAATGTGACAAGTGGGAGGGTGCTCATATCATTCCACTGGGGGAATTTATATATTGAACAATTGTTTGGGCATTAAACTAAAACGTCTCGAGTGATGAGAGACGAAGAGGAAAGAAAATCTATGTGTTCCGCTATGTTGCACGCTAGGATTCCCAGGACCTAAATTGTTCTCCAGGGATAAATCATACATTCCAGTCTGTCTCCTGTCTCTGTCATACCGTTACAAGCCCAGAAAGAACATCACCAAAAAGGAAGAGTTCTGGTTATGTAACCAATCTCCCGTCTTCCCAGGAAGAGCAGTTGTAAAACGCAAAACAGGCTGCTGTCACAGACTCTTACCCTTCCAAGATGTGCCTGCCTCTTCCATGCCCGGCATAATGCCTGATGCACGAGTTTAACAACGAATGTTACTGTCCACAGGCATCCAAAAGATGTTCTGATACAATCCATCGCGAAAGCAATCGGGTAAAGACCATGCAAACAGGTCAGGATGAAGGTTAGCAGGAGCGCATGAATTTCAGAGCCCATCTGAAGTTTTTTTCCTGTTCTGCCACCAGGGGGCACTGTGAGCACAAATAAAGCCACGCACCCCGGGAGACCTACTAGAAATGCACACCTGAAAGGAAACTGTGACAGCCCTTTCCCTCCTATGTTATCATTCCCACCTGTTGGGGAAAAACAAAACAAAAAAACCAAAACCAAAACCAAACCAAAAAAACAGGGGAAAAAACCCTGTAAGATAAAAAATGAAATCTGAGAATTTATAGTCCTAGAAGACTAATGTTTTGAAGAGGACCAACAAGGAAGAGTTTTTCTAGGGTTGACGGGTTTTTTATTGTTGTTGTTTCTTTTTTCTTTTACACACTCTTACATCACATTATTATGACACTATGGTAGCCTAGCAGTGTTGACCCTTTTGTAGCCCTAAAAATACTCATCAGCCCCCCAAAATATGACATGCTAGCTTTCGTCTACTGTCTTTCCCTATACTTTCTTCCCTACAATGGGTGCTTTCATTCTGAGACAGAGCATTTCCCAGACCTCACAGAATAGGATGGTGTGAGGCATGGCCCATGGTGCTGAGAAGTCCTGGGTGAGACTGAGGGAAGCGTGGTACATGTGCGGTCCTTCCTCTGTAAGAAGCTGCAAATATTAGTTCCTTTTCTGTCCCCTGCAAGTGGAGGAACTAAGAGTGGTTATATCAGGTTTTCTCTAGACCAGCTTCTCTAGAAAGGATCAGAGTTAAGAATGAACAGGAAGCCAAATAAATAAGAACGTTTAGATTGCACACGTGCAAAAGAAGTTTAGTCAGATGTATACCTCTTTGGGCCTGAATTCTATTTTATTTTCGTGCAAGAAAAGTGATGAGAAGCAGGAAATAATTTTATTGATTTTTTTTTTAACCTTGTGAATTGCAGATACTGTGTTTTGTATGTCAAAGAAGATGATAAAGACAGCCTGGAAAATGAAAGTCTTCCAAAAATATATGAAATGGGATATTACAAGGTTCTCTACATAGCAATCCAAGAGACCAAATCAGCTGTTAAGAAATTAGGATATTTCTAGGAAAGACTTTATAATAATCTACATAAATTATTCAAAACCATACAAAAAGTATAACTTTTTGTGATGCATGCCTCTAAACATAATTATTTATAGCAAGTCTAATGTAGGAAATATATTACATGAATACATTAAGTAACTCAAGCAATGAGGCCCTTGATAATGTTCTAAGATTTGAATCATATATGCCCATTTTCCCTTTAAAAAATTTTTGAGACAGATTTAAGCTTTATTTTTGTTTAGAATGAATTTTCAAAACACTGCCATCTCTCATGTTTTTCATTTTTCATATCCTCAGAAAAACATTTTCATACTGAGCGTTTTAAATAAAAAATAGTTGCATGGTAACTTGTACTACTGTGTTGAAAACATAATCAAGTGTTTTCTTTGAAAATAAAAGCAAACAAGCAGAAATTTCAGAGTTTGATATTCAAAGTAAATCATTTAGCACAGATATGCCTGTCCTCTGAATAAGGACAGCGAATATCAGGATGCATGAGGGGCTTAGAAACGTAACACTGCAGCCTGAAGCCCTCCTGGTTGGGAGGAGACCATGCAAAACCATGTACTTACATGACTACGCTGCCACCTAGTGGTGCCGAGGACCAGCCTTCTAATAAAGATGGACGTTTCCTCTGCTAAGAGTAAGAATTTTACACCAGATGGCTGAAAAGGCCTAAAAAGAGCTACTATTTCTCTTCTATGTATTCTTTTGCCAAAGCTTTATGATTCTCATTGATAAAAACCTCAAGGGTCTGCAGAAAAGCTCTGCAAACTCAGCATAAATATCCACAAGCTTCAAGTGTCTTTAAATAAAAATGTTGTTACTTCTTATTGCTTTAAAGCAGTCTCTCTTTTATAAAGTCAGCTTCGGATTGAAATCCCTCTTTTCCTACTCGAGTTGGAAACCACAACAAGAAGTGAAAAAAAAAAAAAAAAACTCCCTGAAAGAATGTTTCAGGTACATCTTCCTTGCCCTCAACTGCCAGCCTTCTAGGAATGAAACCATCCAACCAGTGATCAATCCAGGATGCAAACTGGTGAAAGGCACACCTTCTAAAACTGACATCTCTATTATAGGCAGAGATGATACCAGATAGTGTCTGCAGAGTCAGGTCATTTTAAAGGCCTGAGGAAGAAGAAAATGCCTTGCTAGGCATCAAATTCTTTGAGAGAGGGTTAAAAGAGCTATTGCTATTTACTCATTGTGGATTTGTTTGGGGGCATCATTATTACAGCAGGCATCAAACTGCAGGGGGGAGAAAAGCTGCAAACAAAATTTCAAGGGAAAGAACCACGATCAAAAAATAAATAGGGCTTCCCTGGTGGTGCAGTGGTTGAGAATCTGCCTGCTAATGCGGGGGAGACGGGTTCGAGCCCTGGTCCGGGAAGATCCCACATGCCACGGAGCAACTAGGCCCGTGCGCCACAACTACTGAGCCTGCGCGTCCGGAGCCTGTGCTCCGCAACAAGAGAGGCCACAGCGGTGAGAGGCCCGTGCGCCGCGATGAAGAGTGGCCCCCACTTGCCACAACTGGAGAGAGCCCTCGCGCAGAAACGAAGACCCAACACAGCCAAAATAAATAAATTAATTAATTAAAAAAAATAATAAATAAATAAATAAATAAATAGCAGGCACAGAATGCACAATGCTTGATGTAAACTTCGGCACAAGTTCATACATCCCATTTCCTGAATATGTTTTTCAGGAGACACAAAGGCCATTCTTCTCCAGCAAGTAAAATTCTTCCGTACAGCAGCATTTGTCAGATTGGCCAAGAATATTACTTGAATATTCAAGTTCAGGAAAAGGCTTTACCAATGTGTCAATACTTAAGGGCGAAAGAAACATCTATTTAAAAATAATTTTTTCAAAAAAATTCTTCTGGATAGTGGAGTACATATTTAGATGATAATGTCTGAAGGATACAAGGCATTCAGTCCACTCCATACACATCTCCTTTTTCCTCCCATGAAGACCCTGTGCTGAAAAGTCCATTTACAGTTACCTAATGTAATCCCTAACTTTCTTGATGTGGTAATGGGACCACAGAAGTAAAGGCAGGCAGAGATGGACTAGGGTCCAAGTCTCTTACTTCCAGGTAACCCAATTCTCCCTCCTACATCCTTCTAGTCTCTCTGTACAAGTCTAATGTATTTTACAGCTTTCTGGGTTTTTTTTTAAGGCATGGATGATAATCTCAACAGTCTGAAATTAAATTCTGCAGCATACAGTATTTCCAAGTACTTGGAAACATTATTACACTACACTATTTTAATAAATATAAAAGCAATGTTTATTCACTTTAAGGTCATGACATCTATGAAGTGAAAGGTTTTCACAGCAATGAAGAAATAGTTAAATACCACACATGGAAGCAAAACAGCCATTTGTCCACGTCTGCTCAGTGCCTTAATTACTTACATTGCAACTTGTTTCAGACCACTGAAGACAGGGCTATCTAAAAATCCCCAGGCAATTAAGGACAAAGCGTGTTCAAACATGAACAGCTCTTGAAGAAATAAACTGAAAGACCAGGTTTTATCTATAACCTTATTAGGAAGATCAATCACTGCAAAGAATAAACCGGGGGAGGGGGTCAAAATAAAGTGCAAACTAAGATTAGTCCTGTAAAAATCTCTCTGGAGAATATGCAGTTTTCCCCACGAAATCAATATCAGTTCAATTGAAGATAAATTACAAGAGAAATCAAAAGCGGACATTTCATGAGCAACTAATGATAGTATTGTTTCCTTCCTTACAGAGTAAGATCTGATCACAAAGCAGTGGGGATGGGGACACTTTATATTTGTTCACTATTTTCTCACTAAATAACACGACTTTTGGAGACATTGATGTCAGAATGCCTTGTTGGCACTGCATTGAGTTTTTGTCTTTTTTAATAAATCTCTAAGTTTCCCCTAGCTAAAAGGAAACTGTTGTTTTGATATGTTCTATTTTCTCCAGTTGAAATACTCAGATCATATATTATTCATGTTGAACATTCACAGAACCTTTAAAAATTGTCAGTGGATGTCTAAAGAAAAATACTTAAAAATTTTTTTTAAATTCTATTTCCTCTTCTTTGTAAAAGATATTAAAAATCATCACACCAAGTATTCATAACTCTACCTACAATGCAATGAAATGGGCTCTATGCACAAATACATAAAATAACACACCTACGTAATAAATCTACCGCTTGTGACAGGAACCAGTCTGGAAATGAATCAAAAAAAGATTTAGGTGATAAAAGATTTCAATATGCAGTGATTACGATAAAACCACATTTTAGTGTATGATACTAGCATTAATAGGTCTTTGAAACTACTTCTTTCATAGACACTGTTTGATAATGTTATTGATACAGACATTTAAATGCTTTCTTCTGAATGGGTATTATTAACACAGTATTTCCCAGGCATTGAACGGGAAAGCCACCAAGCAAATTTGGACCTGAGCAGTGAAAAACACTATATATAGTTTGGTTGCATGTGTTTTTCGATTATCAAGAACAAACAAAAATTTTAGAAGTGAGAACTCATGTCGAGAAAACTTTAAGTATCTATGGAGATGACACAATTAATTGATTTTTCCCTATTTTCTTTTAATATATGTGAATTAAGTAAAATCACAGAAATATATGAAGTTAGCCCTAGAAGTGGCCTCAGAGTCTGTTTAATAATCGTTGAATTTATAAATGAAAAAAGGGATGCACGGGGAACATTTACAGTAACATTTCTGCAGGCATTCACAAATGCCTAGATTTTTCCCTTGGCTTCAAAGTCTGGGATAAATGCTTCATCTGGGCTGACCATGAACTTGTAAAAGAAAGTCAAGATATAAATTTTCTAAAACAATTTCTGAATTCTCTAGTGTTGGACATTAGTCTGTTCCATGTTGCTAGAAAGCAATAGATACGGATTTAAGAGGACTCATCTAATCTATGCAAATGAACTTTTTTTTTTTGAGAACATATGGACTAACTATTAGAGCCTCCTGAATGGAGAGCAGAACATACAAGCACAGAGCTGGATTGAGAGAAAAGTGGGTCACCTATGACTAGGACAGGACTTGTGATGTTAAATCTAATCAAAGTGATCCTGTTCTTTTCAGAGAATGAATGGATGCCCCAAAAGAGGGTGCACTGAAGAGATTTAAGGCCATGTCACCCTTCTTAGTGAGAAGGGTGACCTGTAACTGAGAACCAATATGCTTTGATAGGTGAGAAGAAGTAGATACATTTTGAATAGAATACGGACTAAGACGAATTTTCTATCATCTGCACTATCACATGATTTAAGTAATTAGATGCTAAATCCTTTTTACAATCTATACATACCATTAGGTCATTGTTTTACATACATTAGTGGGATAGACAGATAATACAGTTGAGGAATATAGTCTTACAATTAGCAAGTGAAAGCCATAAAAAGTGAAACAAAAAAGGCAGAGATTTATGTAGAGGATCCAGGTATATGCAAAAGAAGAAGAGCACAGAATAACTAGTGGTGTTTCTGGGGGGTTAACTTTTTTTTAGATCCTTAGTAGTAGGACAAGAGAAATAGCATCAACGGCATATCTTTTTTTTTTTTTTTTTGGTGAAAAGCAAAATATGGCACATTGCATAATGGAAAAATTATTAAAAATTTAAGCACTGAAAGTCATATAAATATACAGAATCAGGAAGTGGGAAATGGCTTGAGGGGAACAGAGGAATAATTTGCTGTTAATACTGCAGTGTTTAACCTTTGAAGAAGGATGGGGGGAGAAAAAAGATTCAACGTAAAAGAAGGAGAGGGAAGGCAAATTAGCAGGGTTTCAAGTCTTGCAAGAATATTGAAGCCTGATATTCACTGAACATTCCAGAAGCTGAGAACTCGAGAGCTATCGGTTACAACTTGACAAGAGCTACGTCTTTCTTTCAAACACTACATGCACCCGGCATCAGACTTCCTAAGCCTTCCAGTTGAACCCAAGAAAACGTTCCTTCACCCAAATTTTTGGCTGAAATTCCTGAACTAATGAATTCCCCGCAGGAGAAATCTCTAAGGAACTGCAATCTGGTTGAGACCCTCTTCAGTCCTCTGATTTGAAATGACTTTCTGAATACCCCGAGAAGATGACTAAAGCTGAGAAATCAGAAAACGGTGCCCAGATGTATGTAGAAAATGCTAGCCGTCTTCCACGGGGAAGACGTATGGTCATCTAGGCACGTCAGTAGCAATCTTATAAAGATCATCACTTTCTTTTCAGTTGCTCGGGAATCTGGGTTTTATCCTTACACCTCCTTTCGTGAGCCTCATCCAGTCAGTTGCTGAATCTTGCAAACTGTTTCATTTGGTATCTCTAGATTCTGCCCACCTGGCACTAAGTCAACGACCTATGCTCTAGCCCCGTCTGCATCGTTCCTTGCATTGACTTCTATACAAGGCACCTAACTAGCTGTCTTGAATCACTTCTAATCTAGTCTTTACTCTTTAATCAGTCAGGATTCATTTAAAACACCAATCTTCTCATTCCCCTTCTTAACCCCCCGAGATCACTTCCTTTCGCTGCTTAGCTCCAAACTCCTTTATCTGTCCTGCTAGACCCTGCCTGACTGGGCTCCTGCAAACCTCCCCACCAACACCGAAGGCCACTGTCCGCCCTCACGTCGACACTCCAAGCACGTTGGTCTTATTTTTACTTCCTGAAACATCACGAACACGTGTCTATCTCATGGATTTAGTTCATATCGCTCACTCTCATTTTCTTTTCCCAAACACTGACTGCTTTCTAATTACTTCCCTAGTAAAATTAAACATCATTTGCCCCAAAGAAGCCTTCTTTGACCCTAAAATCTACATCCGTTTCCCCAGTCATGCAGGAAACATCATTCTCTACTTCTTCATCGCCTTTGTAATGTTTGTAATCATTCAAGTCCGTATTCTTTCCTTCCTTCTAGATTCCACTGGAGAAAAGCCAAGGTTTCTGTCGTTACCTCTCCGTCCCTCAAACCTTGGAAGTATTTCCTGGTCCAGAGAAGGTGCTTAATAAATCGTTTGTCAAGGTACAGAAAATCATTAATACACCAGTAACATATGTATCAAATGTGAAATAAAACATTTGAAGGTGATATTTATACCTTGGTCCATACCTTGTTCCTTATAAGACAGAACAAGCCACTAAACTACTAGGCACTGAAGCCTAAAGCTTATGTACTTTGGAAGGATTACTAATATATCTATAGCTCTCTGATACTGACCATGTACGGTAATATTGATAATATTACGATAACTGACAATACTGACAATACATGACGGCATTGATATATGACGATATTACAATACATGACAATGAGTCGATACTGGCAGTTTCCACTCTTGCTAGATGACCTCTTATATCCATGACAGCATTAATTTGCAGTGAGGATTGTTGTTGAGTGGATTAACGGCCCAATGTGCAGCCAGCTCCCAACAGAACTACAAAGCAGGGTTATTTGAGCCTCATTTGTTGGAGAAGAAGATCACTAACTTACTGAGCAAATCTGGTCAATGAGCAACCATCCAATCATTATGCATCCCAGCATCACATTCCAATCACAATCTGCAACTCCGCAAGGGCGCCAGCAATTCTGCTCACATATCAAGAACATTAACAACAACAAAAAGCAGCCCGGCCATCTCGCTGACTCGGAGGGAACTCACTCCATCGGTGAGCACTGAGCCATATGGTAAAGCAACAGAAGATCTGCCTTTTTTCTTCTGGTAAGAAATTAAAGTTATTTTTCTTCTCCAGCAGGGCTGCAACTAGGGTAGGGTGAGTGAAGCACTGGCCTTAGACACAAAACTTCATACACACACACACACAAACACACACACACACCCTTAGTAATCAGGATAAATTACGTTTTAACGTACAATTTTAAAATTCAAAATGAATGCAAAGACTTTTGATATTCTGTTCATCACAGATGTGCTCGATTTCTTAAGATATTCCCTTAAGCAACTTTTTGTCTTGATAACTGAGGCTTGTTTTCCTCTTTTGCTGCCCGCTTAAATCTGTACCTCTCTCACCCCAGCCTCTGTCCTGTGCTGTAATTCCTAAAGTTGGAGAGCAGCAGTCGATAGGCAGTGCTTTGTCGGAGGCCTACCGTCAACCTCCTAGACGGGAATCCTGCGCCTGCAGGTCAGGGCGCGGAAAGGAGCCCCTTTCCAGAGCTCAAGGTGGTGCACAAAACAGAACCCAATCAGCCCCCACTGACCTGAGCACTCCCTCGGTGCTGTAAGGTTGGTGTAAGGAGCCTCACTCGGAATAAACCCCCGTGCACTTGTACGTATATGAAAATCAAATGAAAGACTACAACTGGTAGCTTCAGCTTTACACATTGTTTTGAAGAAAGCGAACTCCTAAACATTTTCACCACGATGGCCGACACCCTGCGGATGAACTCTGTTTCATTCAATAGCAGCCTCAGGTTAGCACATGAACTATGTACTTTGCCATCTTAATAAATTTTGCTTTCCTCGAACTGTAATGCACGTGTTTGTGTTTGTTTGGACTTACTGTGGTGTAGCGCCTTTTTTTTTTTTTTAAGGACTTCACCTTTTGCGTACCTCTTTTAAAACCACCCCACTTAGCCACATCATCAACACAACATTCTTCTTCCATGGAAATTCCAGTAGCAATTCTGGGACAGAATCTATGAGTGTGGGAAAAATGAGAATACGCACATGAATTCCCCTAGAGCAGAACCCGAGAACACAGACCCACAGCAGCCAGATGTTCCCTTATAAAGCGTGGCCACAGAAGATAATTGCTGTTGGTAATTCTATAAGAACTATGCCCTTCTCTTTCAGCAAACTTACCACTTCAACCATTTTCATCAAGCTTCATAACTGGATGCGGAGAAAGGGCACACATGGTTTACGAGCAATAACAGCTAACATTTGTACAGCATTTTATAATTTGCAAGGCAGTTTTCATAAACATAATCACTCCTCACAACCACAGGAGTAGTTAGGTGTTATTAAGATCATCTACATTTTACTAACGAGGAATCTGAGTCAGCCAGATTATAAATTCGGAATACGGCTGCATCAGTAAGCCCAAATAAAACGTCTGGAGTGTACAGAGATTTACTGTTTACATAACAAGTCATCCAAAATTTAGGCAGCAGCTAATGCTGGTTCACCAGTTCCACGATGTCTGCACCAAAGTCTCCCTAACTTTTGTCTTTTCTTCGTGGCTCTACGATGGCTACATTCTGGCAGTAAGAAGATAGGAACAGAAGAAAATGGAGACAGAGCCTGTCCAGAACCACAAGGTAGACCCCGGCCCCGGTCCTATTTTCAGACTGGGTCATGCGGTCACCTCTCTGGAAGGTAGAGATGGAAAAGGGATGGATAATGGAGACTGGGGAAAGCCAACCATCACCTCCCTTAGAGTGGAATAAAGAAATGTTCATTTCTGTCGTCTTACTCCACAGTTCATTCCTCTCCATACCAGACAGCACATCAACGTGAAGGGAATATGCAGTTTACATTGTTCATATACTTATGTGTTTGCCATTAACTGTGAAAAATATCTAAAGAGTTGGTTAAAAAAGTGAGCCATCGTTTACGTGTGACTTACTTTTATTCTTAAAACACCCATGTCTTTGAAGAATCATTACATTCACGACTCCCAATTCCATAGCTACACCGTTCTCACTCAGGAAACATATGTGTGCTCTTGATCTATTAACTAGATTTGAGTCCCCAATTCTAAATGGCTAGGAGGAAACTTCCCAGTGAATTTCTCACTATCTCAAATCCAGCCTATCTGAACATATACCCCACGCTATCAACTTCATTTCCGTACTGCCATGAAGTCTTTCAACGATGCCAATATTCTCAAAGTCCTAGAAGCAAAGGTGAAGTGACATTTGCTTCTCCAGTCCTTTATCCTTTTATGTTGAAGCAATCTCCTCTTCTGCCATTATGTTTACTGGTCATGCGTCAGGCATTGTTCGGTGCTACGGCTATGTTGGGAAGGTAACTTACATCAGATTCATTACAACAGTGCTCTTCAGATCCTCCCGCATCAGATCTATATCATCACAAAAGATTTCACTTTCTTTTATCCACTCCACATAATAAGAGAATCAACTTTCTAAGAGAATAACGTCTATTACGCTTGTCTCGATTTCGATAAATTGTGGTGTTTCCACAGTACTAACTGCCTCGACTTGAAACTGCTATGCCATCCTCTGGAGGGAAGAATTAAATTTATCTGGAGAAGGTTCTGGCCTTTGCCCTCACTCGGCTCTTGCGGGGAGATCGCTAGGCCTCTGGGATGCTCTGCCTGGTAGGAGTGTCTTTGTTTGCGTGGAGGCTTTGGCCGCAGGACAGTCCAACGATGTGATTTACAACAGGGGTTCTGGGACATGTCATAGAGGTTCCAAGCTCCAGAGGAACTGGACACTAAAGGTATTAGCTCTAACCTTCCGGGAAGGGTTGGAGACCAAAGGTTGGCCACATATGCAATGTGACAGAACCCCAGTAAAAACTCTAGCCGCCAAAGGCTGGGGTAAGCGTTCCTGGCTGGTAATTTTCTATACGTATCGTCCAAAGGAGAAAATGCCATCCTTGACTCCATGGCGATGTCTGCAAGCTCAGGGCTTAGATCCCTCCTAGTCTCTGTCTTATGGGTCTCTTCCCGTGACTGGTGGTTATTTGTATCCCTTCCCTGTAATAAATGTGACCATGCATATAATGGCTTTCAGTGAGTTCCGTGACTCTTTCCAGTGAATCATCAAATCTGACAGCAGCCATGGGAACCCTTGAATTTGCAGCCAGCTGGACCGAAATGATGGTGATTCTGAGGACTCTTGAACACTGGTGTCACAAGGGAAAGCAACCCAGTGGGGACTGTTCCCTCCGGCGTGAGGTTGGCCTAGACACTGCACATCCTTTCTGCAAACTCTTCGCTTTCTAACCCAGGCTCATGGGCTCCATAGTTTGGTCTTGCCTTTATTCTTGTTGTTTTCCCCTTACCCTGAATTATTTCTGACCTTTTTTCTCTTTCTCCAAATTTGTCACATCTTCAAGGAGACTGTCAAGTCCTGTGTCCTTCATGAAGCTTCTTTTCGCCAGACTACCCAAAGTACAGGTACACTTATTCAACTAGGAGAGTTTTTCACCTCCTAGATCGTGCTTTGTTTTTCATGTGTTGTGATGTGACCCCACTAGAATGTAAACTTGGTAAGATGAGGGGACTTAGGAATCAGTTCTGTAAGCCCTCTCCCCGTGGGTGTTCTCTCAGCCATAATCCCTGGACTCCACATTTGTAAATGCTGATTGAAGCACGCCTCTTTCTGTCCACAAACAGAATGTGTCTACTCAGACATGCAGTTGCTTCCAGTCAAAAACAACGTGATTAATAATAAGGTAGATTTAATAAAGGAAAATATGTCCTTGAGTCACCCTCTGTGTCCCCAGATTAGCATAACAGGTTGGTTTAAATGTTTCCTCTAAGGATTACTATAAGCAAAGCAATGCGTTCGCACTGCCGAACCAAGTTTCCTTCTGTAAGATCCACCACACGATTGCTTTGTTATAAAAGCACAGACAGTAATCAAGAACAATGCCCCTACTGACTGACCGAGAATTGAAACAAGCCAGCTCAGCTCTCAGGCTCTACCTGCCTTGCCTCAGACACTGCCTTAAGCGCTTCATTTGGGCTGAGGTGTGTGTACGAACAACTTGCTTCCCAGGAAAATCTATGAGGGCAGCGCTATTCCCATCCCCATTTTACAAATGAGGAAACCAAGCACAGAGAGTTTAAATAACTTGCCCGAGGTCAACCAGCTAGTCAAGAGTTGAGTCGGGATTCTGCCCCAGGAGGTCTGGATACATCACCTCCGCGGCACTTACCACCACTTCCTCACTCCTGCACGCTTGTTTAGAGCACAGCTGGACCCTGCTCACATACAATCACACCAACTTGTCAAATCTCTCGCCGCTTACCAACGACCCTTCCCAATGCAAGTGCAGCTCAAACTTGGAAGTAGTCACCTTTCATGTGTGCAGCCATCACAGTAGGGCTTGTAATTAATGCAAGTGAGCCTGTGCTGTCTTCTCTTCAGAACATGTTAGCGGCTCACCCAGTGTCAGAGGAGGAAACAGGAGCAAGAAGCAGATGATCTCATTTCATGTCAGTTGGGGGAAAGAAGAAAAAAAAGAAAAAGGAGGGATAAAGCCATAACAGAGAATGGTCCGCATTTAATGCTCGCGTGTCATACTACTCAGAGTGTACTGTTAAGTGGAAAGAGGTTAAAAATGGCTTTTATATGTATTATCCCACATTATGATATATAAGGGCATTTATATAGCCTCAGAGACAATATTCTTGCAAAGTCTTAACAGTGGCTGCTATTAGAATTTGGGTATGTTCCCAGGTTTATTTGTTGCAGCCCTTTACTACACCAATTTTCTACAATTAACGTAAAATCATTTCACAAAACGTAACTGTTATAGTTTTCATGTTAGTCTGATTAGATGAGCCCACATGTAAAAAAAACAGAAACAGGGGCTTCCCTGGTGGCGCGGTGGTTGCGCGTCCGCCTGCCGATGCAGGGGACCCGGGTTCGCGCCCCGGTCCGGGAGGATCCCACGTGCCGCGGAGCGGCTGGGCCCGTGGGCCGTGGCCGCTGGGCCTGCGCGTCCGGAGCCTGTGCTCCGCAACGGAAGAGGCCACAACAGAGGGAGGCCCGCGTACCACACACAAAAAAATTTTTTTTAATAAATAAATAAATAAAATAAAGTAAAAAAAAAAACAGAAACAATTCCAAGTTAACTTGAGACCTACAAAAGCAATATTTAAAAGCATATACATATGTTATACTTTTTAGCGATCTTGCCTTTTAATAACTTGAAAATTATTCCTTACAATGATCTCCACATTTAGCTATATAACGAGTGTTGTAACATTCAAGTTTTAGAAGTGTCTCTCACGCGTGTATTCAAAGAGAAAAACTCCTGTAGATGAGGCCACTGATCTACAATATTCTTGAGACAGGCCAGTCAACATATTTGTAAACATTTTCCATTAATCTGTCTAAAAGATGCTGCCTCGACGCTGTCTTCTTTTGCTGCCAAATTCACAAAAAACAGCAAGAGAAAGATACAAAATCTCTCTCTTCCGGAACAGATTTTTCAATCGCAAAAAGAGATAGAGTTTGGTAGTTGTCGGTTTCAAACCAACCAACAATTTAAGTCACAATCATGCTTTTTCCTCCTTTAGAAAAGATACCTAATTATATACTTACACTCAAACTGAATTCCTGATCAACCTCCGTTGCTCAATAAGTAGCTTCAGAGAATAAATTATAGAGCCAGTCATGTGAGCAGGTATTGATTAAAAAAAAAAAAAAAGACCACCTGCTATAATTTAAAAGGTATGGGGAAAAATTTTATACCCTACATTAAAACCAGAACCAAAAATACAGTAATTCTCTTTCACAGCAGAAATCCTTTTTATATGCAACCCTTTGCGTTAAGGAAGCTCTGTCTCTCCCTAGTGTCTTTAAAATTTCCTTTCCAAAATGTGTTACAGGAGTCTGCATTATTTGCTATGCAAGAATCATTAACTTACGATCTCACTCTCCTAGGCAACAGAAGGGACCCAGTAGCAGAGGAGCACCTCAGAGCCCTTTCCCAGGAAAGAAGATGCCTCTGAAGAACCACCTTCACGCGCTTCAAAGTTGTGCCCAGATGCGGGGATACTCAGGGCCCAGTGGCTCTGCGGGTGTCTCAATTTCCTGGTGATACAGTGTCAAAATCCCCTTTGGACATGCACAGATTAGCTTCTATGATTTACTCTAAGCCCACAGTCAGGAATTTGTTTTCCACTGAGGGCTGCTGACACATGGAAGGAAGATGGATTACAGGCTCACAGAGATATAGACGCTGTCGAATCCAGAGAGAAAAAGAGACCAAGTTGGACAGGCAGGCACAGGGAGAGGAAATAGAAACTGATAGCCGGGGCAGAGGGTGTGAGAGGGTTTGGGTAGAGGCCCTGTCCTGTGGCCTGCTCACTAATACTAGCCATCAACTCCTTGCTGCAGCTTTGGCAATTACTGGCAGCAACACAGTTCGCATTTGAATATCTGCTCCTTATTTCGCTTAACAGATTGCTTGCAGCTTAAATATTTTCAACATCCTAAAATATTTGGAAAAATCTCAGCTTCTGTCTGTGACTGCTGTTGCTTTAGGCAGCATTTATGATTTTAATTCTAAAGGAGAGAAGCCCTTTAAATCAGGGAAGTACTTTTTTGTGAAACACTTTGCTGAAGAAGGACATTTCGGTCAATTCAGATTACTGCTGTTTAAAGAATGGTAGTTACAAAAATATTTGACCTCAAAAATTTTTTTGTCGGTTTACTGTGAAAGTATGTAAAATAAAATTATTTACTTGGAAAGGAACGCCTTGTGTAAAGAGATGAAACTGGAGGTCCCCAATAAACCATGCTGATGAGCCATACTTGATGAATTACTACTGTAAGCGGTAGCGTATTAATTTTTAGTAAAATATTGTAGGAGCAGCTGGAATTTAATATGATAGACTTTTTAAAAATCTGAATAAAATATAAGTCCTCTGTTTCTTGAGCTAAGAAATTATGCATAATTCCCGATTTAATTTTGAATTATTTATGAGCTCTTACGGAATTAACTGGATTGCACAGGACAAGAAAGCAACTGTTTAGAAAAAGCATACGTGATATTTAAACACTGTTTCTATAATGATGAGAAAAGAGGAGGTCATTTATACTCAGCTGGTAGAATATAGCAGCAGAAGTCCTAGGCTTTCCTTATTTTTTACATCTTGAAATTTACACTGAATATTGACTCGGAAACGGTTCCGCTGACTGGCATTTATCATCTGTTGGTTCATACTGTCCCCTATATTCTCACTTGTTATATCTGCATTATATATCATGGTTCCTGAAAGAAGAAACAAAAGAATTCAAATATTCTGCTACTGATAAAAAATACTATTGATAATATTTTAAAATAAATTTAATAACACCAACTAATTTTTTAAAATATTCTGTAAATCAACTATACTTCAATAAAAATATTTTGTAGCTTTTGAAGTGTTCTCATGTACTATTTCTACCTCATTATTTCCAACTTATGGACTGGAAAGCTGCTAGATCTCTGAAAGTTATACTTTCTTTCTTTTAAACAAAGATGTGATTTAAAAACAAAAAGAAAGCCACAGTAGTTTGGGAATGCTAATTCCATGTTTGCTTTCTTTTCAAGACCCCTTAGAAAAGGAGAAATATGACCAGGCACATGGGAACAACAAGATTTCTCTTACGAGTGGAAAAACCTTCCAAGACCACACAGTACAGTCAGCTCTCTGTATCTGCAGATTCCACATCCACAGATTCAACCAATCTCGAATTGAAAGTATTAAAAAAAAAAAATTACAGAGAGTTTCTAAAAGCAAAACTTGAATTTGCTGTGTGCTGGTAACTATTTACATTGCATTTATGTTGTATCAGGTACCATCAGTAATCTAGAGATGATTTAAAGTACAGGCAGACCTCGGAGATATTGTGCATTTGGTTCCAGACCACCACAATAAAGCGAATATCTCAATAAAGTGAGTCGCACAAATTTTTCTGGTTTCCCAGTGGATACAAAAGTTATGTTTACACTACACTGTAATCTATTAAGTGTGCAATAGCAGTATGTATTAAAAAAACAATGTACCTACGTTATTAAAAAATACCGTATTGCGAAGAAAATGCTAACCATCGTCTGATAGTGCAGAGTTGCCACAAATCTTCAATTTGTAAAACAATGCAATATCTATGAAGCACAATAAAGCGAAGCACAATAAGACAAGGTATGCCTGTGTACAGGAGGATGAGTGTGGGTTACATGCAACTACTTCGCCACTGTACATAAGGGACATGAGCATCAGAGCATTTTCGCATCCTGGGGGGCTGGGAGCGGGATGGTGGTGCTGGAACCAATCCCCTGCAGATAAACGTGGGATGACTGCATTCTAACACTTAAATAGCCTTCATCAATTATGTTAAACAACATTTAAGGTCCAAGTGAAATGATTAAAATGGTTCTAATTAAGCCCATCTTGACTAATTCTTATAATATTAAAACTAATTTTGCTCCCAATTAAAATAGAAATTGCATTCTATAATGATTCCTCTTCAAAACAATTTGCTCAATTTAGTAATACTTTCAAGAAACATTAATATGCTATACATAAAAAGGGTATTAAAATGGAAGAACAGTTACCATTTTGAGAGGAGAAAGGAACACTTACTGATCATGTTCTTATATTCCCAGGAAGAAATTTTCTATTGCTTGATTTTTTTTTCAGAAATGATTTGTCATTTTAATTGTAATATTCAAAGGCTTAAGGTAAACAGTAAGATGAAGCGGTTCCTTAAGAACACTGCCTGCCTTTTTTCTCTTTCCCACATTAACTGGTATTCATCTCAACTAAATTGAAATTCTCTTCTGTTCCCAAATCAGCCTCATCCTTTATTTAATTCAGTGAAGAATGGCTAACTCCTCCATCAGTCCCCATATTTGTTTGAAAAAGACTCTGCATAACAAATGGAAACAATTTTACTATGTGGGCTTTATTCAGTAGAGGTGATATTCAACTTAATGCAATTAGAGATGAGAAGGGTAATTTTCTGTTCTCGCTCTACGGTGGCTTTCTCACTAAGAGTCTTAAAGCTCAAACACCATCGCAGTAGTAATTTGGATACTTAACACTCACAGGTTGTAAGATAGCATTCTTTCCTTTAATAATCCTAAAATCTTAAGCCAAGATCCTTTTTCTAAACGTCACAGACCTAAGAGATGGCTGCACTTCACAAAAGATTCTACTTAAAAAAACTCCATAAAAAAAAATCAAAATTAAAAGAACATTCAGTATTTGCGGATCAAACGACATCTTATTTACTGTGGGCCTATGATTGAAAAACTTAAGAAAAAGCTTAATACAGGCTTAATGAGTACTTCTTATTCAAGGCACTTTACAGAAATAAATAGCAACATTATTTTAATGACGATTGGGGGTGACAGAGGTGATACTGAACCAAAGGTAAACGGGGAATATCCTGTCTGACGTTATTAAAATTTAGCTTTGAACTGGATGAAGGGTTTTTAAATGGAGAGTTGATGTTTCTTGTGATTTACATTCAAAAACAATGAATGATAAATGATAATGATGATGTGAAACTACCGAGCAGCAGAAACTGACTTTCCACCCCTCTTTGGTTCCATTTTATAAGCTTCCTAAAGTAATAAAATGTACAAAACTTAATCAGGTGACTGAACACTCTAAGATGTACCAAAATACCGCGCGGCTGATTAAAGGCACATTTTCTGTAATCATGGTTCTCTGCACTTCTCAGCGTGAAGTCAGAACAATATGCAGTATATCCTGACCGGAAAACAAACATGAAAAGCTCCACCGCACGCTGTGGCAGAGGATGTTTTCTGAGTGGTTATTCTGATATTTGATGTATATTCTTTATTCTTCCTTAAGCAACTTTGATTCTGTGCCAGCCAAGATACAGCCCTGAAAAAAATGCTTCAAAGCACCAAAACTCTGAAAGAATCTCCAGTGTCAAGTAGAAAATTGTGCCCAAGTGCCTTACAAGTAGTTCTGATTTCAATTCCACGGAAAACAGTCTCAGTCTCGTTGAACTGGGAGATGTGCAGCTGACTGGCCGTGTCCCTTACATTACAGGTAATCCTAATGGATAGCACTTGGTCCACTTTCAAAACAGTTTTTATGTTCAAATGGATATTAAATAAGTCATAGAAAGATCATTTATCACAGTTCAGTATTTTTCCCCCAAATTTATACAGAATCAAAAAAATCATGAATATTACCAGGGAAATAAAGAAGATATTTAGGAAAGGATGTAAGGCAGATAATCTTCCGGCTGCATGCTAGAAACAGGTACACTGAATATCTTTAATTGACTCTAGAAGGATAGGACGTTGTTGAGAGAACTCAAGCAAAAAGTACATTTTTACTTCCATTTACTAGATGTTTCAAGCAAATATATATGAGTCTGAATCTTTTGAAAATTATGGTTTCTCCTTTATACTTCATCTGACTTAGACATGCTTGAGACAAAACCTCATGTGAGTTTTAAAACTTGAACTCTGGATGTTGTATGCTGAAATATGTATTATTGGGTTGGCCAAACAGTTTGTTCGGATTTCCCGTAAGATGTTACGAAAAAACCAAGTGAACTTTTTGGCCAACCCAATATAATTTGGTATCGGTCATCTGACCATTTTAGAATACGTGAATAGATAACACAGGCTCATGCTTCTGATTGGAATGATTGTAAGAGTTTTCTTACATCTTCACTACACCCATAAAGATGTGACCATGGTTATGTAATCTGAACACTGTTACTAATAATCCCTACAAAATAGCAGGCCATATTATAAAATACACCTAACAGGTGCTTCCTCTATACTTTCTTGCGTTGTTTGGCCATAGGTCAATGTTATAATCAGTGATACTATTAGCTGTTAACAATTTCAGTGTGGTTTAAGGCACAGTATAAGATCAGAGAACAAGAAATATCTGTTTGGAGGAAGCAGGGAGCCAGCAAAGGAAAAAAGGGAGGAAGGACATGAATCTATTTGTAAACCAGACGCCACTTGCTTTTTCTACATTAGCTGTGGCCTGAGTTACTCCCTTTCTGCCCTGCTGCAAATGGGAACGAAAAGTCCGCAGTGGGATATTTTCACATCTTCGGTACAAGAAGGAACAAGGGGAGACTCCATGGCGTAAACCAAATACCGTCTGCTGTGTTGATACGTCCTTACAAGACAAGCTGCATCACAGACTCTGATCTTCTCCTTAGTAATCACAGGGGAAGTACAACAGGGGGTTCGCGTCAAACGGTTGGGGACTCACTGTTAGGGGAAGTGCAACAGGGGGTTCCCGTCAAAGGGCTGGGGACTCCGTGTTAGGGGTAGTGCAACAGGGGGTTCCCGTCAAAGGGCTGGGGACTCCGTGTTAGGGGAAGTGCAACAGGGGGTTCCCGTCAAAGGG
>NC_041233.1:119146698-119146798 GCF_002837175.3 Physeter macrocephalus | reverse complement strand
CGTCAAAGGGTTGGGGACTCCGTGTTAGGGGAAGTACAACAGGGGGTTCCTGTCAAAGGGTTGGGGACTCCGTCTTAGGGGAGGTACAACAGGGGGTTCC
>NC_041233.1:119133651-119146198 GCF_002837175.3 Physeter macrocephalus | reverse complement strand
CTTAGGGGAAGTACAACAGGGGGTTCCCGCCAAAGGGTTGGGGACTCCGTATTAGGGGAAGTACAACACGGTGTTCCCGTCAAAGGGTTGGGGACTCCGTCTTAGGGGAAGTACAACAGGGGGTTCCCGTCAAATGGTTGGGGACTCCGTGTTAGGGGAAGTACAACAGGGGGTTCCCGCCAAAGGGTTGGGGACTCCGTCTTAGGGGAAGTACAACAGGGGGTTCCCGCCAAAGGGTTGGGGACTCCGTCTTAGGGGAAGTACAACAGGGGGTTCCCGCCAAAGGGTTGGGGACTCCGTCTTAGGGGAAGTACAACACGGTGTTCCCGTCAAAGGGTTGGGGACTCCATCTTAGGGGAAGTACAACAGGGGGTTCCCGCCAAAGGGTTGGGGACTCAGTCTTAGGGGAAGTACAACACGGTGTTCCCGTCAAAGGGTTGGGGACTCCATCTTAGGGGAAGTACAACAGGGGGTTCCCGTCAAAGGGTTGGGACTCTGTCTTAGGGGAAGTACAATCAAAGGGTTGGGGACTCCGTCTTAGGGGAAGTACAACAGGGGGTTCCCGTCAAAGGGTTGGGGACTCCGTCTTAGGGGAAGTACAACAGGGGGTTCCCGTCAAAGGGTTGGGGACTCCGTCTTAGGGGAAGTACAACAGGGGGTTCCCGTCAAAGGGTTGGGGACTCCGTCTTAGGGGAAGTACAACAGGGGGTTCCCGTCAAAGGGTTGGGGACTCCGTCTTAGGGGAAGTACAACAGGGGGTTCCCGTCAAAGGGTTGGGGACTCCGTCTTAGGGGAAGTACAACAGGGGGTTCCCGTCAAAGGGTTGGGGACTCCGTCTTAGGGGAAGTACAACAGGGGGTTCCCGTCAAAGGGTTGGGGACTCCGTCTTAGGGGAAGTACAACAGGGGGTTCCCGTCAAAGGGTTGGGGACTCCGTCTTAGGGGAAGTACAACAGGGGGTTCCCGTCAAAGGGTTGGGGACTCCGTCTTAGGGGAAGTACAACAGGGGGTTCCCGTCAAAGGGTTGGGGACTCCGTCTTAGGGGAAGTACAACAGGGGGTTCCCGTCAAAGGGTTGGGGACTCCGTCTTAGGGGAAGTACAACAGGGGGTTCCCGTCAAAGGGTTGGGGACTCCGTCTTAGGGGAAGTACAACAGGGGGTTCCCGTCAAAGGGTTGGGGACTCCGTCTTAGGGGAAGTACAACAGGGGGTTCCCGTCAAAGGGTTGGGGACTCCGTCTTAGGGGAAGTACAACAGGGGGTTCCCGTCAAAGGGTTGGGGACTCCGTCTTAGGGGAAGTACAACAGGGGGTTCCCGTCAAAGGGTTGGGGACTCCGTCTTAGGGGAAGTACAACAGGGGGTTCCCGTCAAAGGGTTGGGGACTCCGTCTTAGGGGAAGTACAACAGGGGGTTCCCGTCAAAGGGTTGGGGACTCCGTCTTAGGGGAAGTACAACAGGGGGTTCCCGTCAAAGGGTTGGGGACTCCGTCTTAGGGGAAGTACAACAGGGGGTTCCCGTCAAAGGGTTGGGGACTCCGTCTTAGGGGAAGTACAACAGGGGGTTCCCGTCAAAGGGTTGGGGACTCCGTCTTAGGGGAAGTACAACAGGGGGTTCCCGTCAAAGGGTTGGGGACTCCGTCTTAGGGGAAGTACAACAGGGGGTTCCCGTCAAAGGGTTGGGGACTCCGTCTTAGGGGAAGTACAACAGGGGGTTCCCGTCAAAGGGTTGGGGACTCCGTCTTAGGGGAAGTACAACAGGGGGTTCCCGTCAAAGGGTTGGGGACTCCGTCTTAGGGGAAGTACAACAGGGGGTTCCCGTCAAAGGGTTGGGGACTCCGTCTTAGGGGAAGTACAACAGGGGGTTCCCGTCAAAGGGTTGGGGACTCCGTCTTAGGGGAAGTACAACAGGGGGTTCCCGTCAAAGGGTTGGGGACTCCGTCTTAGGGGAAGTACAACAGGGGGTTCCCGTCAAAGGGTTGGGGACTCCGTCTTAGGGGAAGTACAACAGGGGGTTCCCGTCAAAGGGTTGGGGACTCCGTCTTAGGGGAAGTACAACAGGGGGTTCCCGTCAAAGGGTTGGGGACTCCGTCTTAGGGGAAGTACAACAGGGGGTTCCCGTCAAAGGGTTGGGGACTCCGTCTTAGGGGAAGTACAACAGGGGGTTCCCGTCAAAGGGTTGGGGACTCCGTCTTAGGGGAAGTACAACAGGGGGTTCCCGTCAAAGGGTTGGGGACTCCGTCTTAGGGGAAGTACAACAGGGGGTTCCCGTCAAAGGGTTGGGGACTCCGTCTTAGGGGAAGTACAACAGGGGGTTCCCGTCAAAGGGTTGGGGACTCCGTCTTAGGGGAAGTACAACAGGGGGTTCCCGTCAAAGGGTTGGGGACTCCGTCTTAGGGGAAGTACAACAGGGGGTTCCCGTCAAAGGGTTGGGGACTCCGTCTTAGGGGAAGTACAACAGGGGGTTCCCGTCAAAGGGTTGGGGACTCCGTCTTAGGGGAAGTACAACAGGGGGTTCCCGTCAAAGGGTTGGGGACTCCGTCTTAGGGGAAGTACAACAGGGGGTTCCCGTCAAAGGGTTGGGGACTCCGTCTTAGGGGAAGTACAACAGGGGGTTCCCGTCAAAGGGTTGGGGACTCCGTCTTAGGGGAAGTACAACAGGGGGTTCCCGTCAAAGGGTTGGGGACTCCGTCTTAGGGGAAGTACAACAGGGGGTTCCCGTCAAAGGGTTGGGGACTCCGTCTTAGGGGAAGTACAACAGGGGGTTCCCGTCAAAGGGTTGGGGACTCCGTCTTAGGGGAAGTACAACAGGGGGTTCCCGTCAAAGGGTTGGGGACTCCGTCTTAGGGGAAGTACAACAGGGGGTTCCCGTCAAAGGGTTGGGGACTCCGTCTTAGGGGAAGTACAACAGGGGGTTCCCGTCAAAGGGTTGGGGACTCCGTCTTAGGGGAAGTACAACAGGGGGTTCCCGTCAAAGGGTTGGGGACTCCGTCTTAGGGGAAGTACAACAGGGGGTTCCCGTCAAACGGTTGGGGAGTCCGTCTTAGGGGAAGTACAACAGGGGGTTCCCGTCAAAGGGTTGGGGACTCCGTCTTAGGGGAAGTACAACAGGGGGTTCCCGTCAAAGGGTTGGGGACTCCGTCTTAGGGGAAGTACAACAGGGGGTTCCCGTCAAAGGGTTGGGGACTCCGTCTTAGGGGAAGTACAACAGGGGGTTCCCGTCAAAGGGTTGGGGACTCCGTCTTAGGGGAAGTACAACAGGGGGTTCCCGTCAAAGGGTTGGGGACTCCGTCTTAGGGGAAGTACAACAGGGGGTTCCCGTCAAAGGGTTGGGGACTCCGTCTTAGGGGAAGTACAACAGGGGGTTCCCGTCAAAGGGTTGGGGACTCCGTCTTAGGGGAAGTACAACAGGGGGTTCCCGTCAAAGGGTTGGGGACTCCGTCTTAGGGGAAGTACAACAGGGGGTTCCCGTCAAAGGGTTGGGGACTCCGTCTTAGGGGAAGTACAACAGGGGGTTCCCGTCAAAGGGTTGGGGACTCCGTCTTAGGGGAAGTACAACAGGGGGTTCCCGTCAAAGGGTTGGGGACTCCGTCTTAGGGGAAGTACAACAGGGGGTTCCCGTCAAAGGGTTGGGGACTCCGTCTTAGGGGAAGTACAACAGGGGGTTCCCGTCAAAGGGTTGGGGACTCCGTCTTAGGGGAAGTACAACAGGGGGTTCCCGTCAAAGGGTTGGGGACTCCGTCTTAGGGGAAGTACAACAGGGGGTTCCCGTCAAAGGGTTGGGGACTCCGTCTTAGGGGAAGTACAACAGGGGGTTCCCGTCAAAGGGTTGGGGACTCCGTCTTAGGGGAAGTACAACAGGGGGTTCCCGTCAAAGGGTTGGGGACTCCGTCTTAGGGGAAGTACAACAGGGGGTTCCCGTCAAAGGGTTGGGGACTCCGTCTTAGGGGAAGTACAACAGGGGGTTCCCGTCAAAGGGTTGGGGACTCCGTCTTAGGGGAAGTACAACAGGGGGTTCCCGTCAAAGGGTTGGGGACTCCGTCTTAGGGGAAGTACAACAGGGGGTTCCCGTCAAAGGGTTGGGGACTCCGTCTTAGGGGAAGTACAACAGGGGGTTCCCGTCAAAGGGTTGGGGACTCCGTCTTAGGGGAAGTACAACAGGGGGTTCCCGTCAAAGGGTTGGGGACTCCGTCTTAGGGGAAGTACAACAGGGGGTTCCCGTCAAAGGGTTGGGGACTCCGTCTTAGGGGAAGTACAACAGGGGGTTCCCGTCAAAGGGTTGGGGACTCCGTCTTAGGGGAAGTACAACAGGGGGTTCCCGTCAAAGGGTTGGGGACTCCGTCTTAGGGGAAGTACAACAGGGGGTTCCCGTCAAAGGGTTGGGGACTCCGTCTTAGGGGAAGTACAACAGGGGGTTCCCGTCAAAGGGTTGGGGACTCCGTCTTAGGGGAAGTACAACAGGGGGTTCCCGTCAAAGGGTTGGGGACTCCGTCTTAGGGGAAGTACAACAGGGGGTTCCCGTCAAAGGGTTGGGGACTCCGTCTTAGGGGAAGTACAACAGGGGGTTCCCGTCAAAGGGTTGGGGACTCCGTCTTAGGGGAAGTACAACAGGGGGTTCCCGTCAAAGGGTTGGGGACTCCGTCTTAGGGGAAGTACAACAGGGGGTTCCCGTCAAAGGGTTGGGGACTCCGTCTTAGGGGAAGTACAACAGGGGGTTCCCGTCAAAGGGTTGGGGACTCCGTCTTAGGGGAAGTACAACAGGGGGTTCCCGTCAAAGGGTTGGGGACTCCGTCTTAGGGGAAGTACAACAGGGGGTTCCCGTCAAAGGGTTGGGGACTCCGTCTTAGGGGAAGTACAACAGGGGGTTCCCGTCAAAGGGTTGGGGACTCCGTCTTAGGGGAAGTACAACAGGGGGTTCCCGTCAAAGGGTTGGGGACTCCGTCTTAGGGGAAGTACAACAGGGGGTTCCCGTCAAAGGGTTGGGGACTCCGTCTTAGGGGAAGTACAACAGGGGGTTCCCGTCAAAGGGTTGGGGACTCCGTCTTAGGGGAAGTACAACAGGGGGTTCCCGTCAAAGGGTTGGGGACTCCGTCTTAGGGGAAGTACAACAGGGGGTTCCCGTCAAAGGGTTGGGGACTCCGTCTTAGGGGAAGTACAACAGGGGGTTCCCGTCAAAGGGTTGGGGACTCCGTCTTAGGGGAAGTACAACAGGGGGTTCCCGTCAAAGGGTTGGGGACTCCGTCTTAGGGGAAGTACAACAGGGGGTTCAGGTCAAAGTACAACAGGGGGTTCCCTTCAAAGGGTTGGGGACTCCGTCTTAGGGGAAGTACAACAGGGGGTTCCCTTCAAAGGGTTGGGGACTCCGTCTTAGGGGAAGTACAACAGGGGGTTCCCGTGAAAGGGTTGGGGACTCCGTCTTAGGGGAAGTACAACAGGGGGTTCCCGTCAAAGGGTTGGGGACTCCGTGTTAGGGGAAGTACAACAGGGGGTTCCCGTCAAACGGTTGGGGGGTCCGTCTTAGGGGAAGTACAACAGGGGGTTCCCGTCAAACGGTTGGGGGGTCCGTCTTAGGGGAAGTACAACAGGGGGTTCCCGTCAAACGGTTGGGGGGTCCGTCTTAGGGGAAGTACAACAGGGGGTTCCCGTCAAACGGTTGGGGGGTCCGTCTTAGGGGAAGTACAACAGGGGGTTCCCGTCAAACGGTTGGGGGGTCCGTCTTAGGGGAAGTACAACAGGGGGTTCCCGTCAAAGGGTGGGGGACTCCGTCTTAGGGGAAGTACAACAGGGGGTTCCCGTCAAAGGGTTGGGGACTCCCGTCTTAGGGGAAGTACAACAGGGGGCTCCCGTCAAAGGGCTGGGGACTCCGTGTTAGGGGAAGTACAACAGGGGGTTCTCGTCAAATGGTTGAGGACTCATTGTTTGGTTCTTGCTTGTTCCTGAAGGGGCCAGTGGCAGGGGATAAGGCAGCCACCTTTCTAAGTTTTGAGCACCTTGTGGCTGCAATATTGAAACGTGATCCGAAAATGATGAGAAAGAAATAAACCCAGGCGTCTTTCTTGGCCCAGCAGTACCTGGAAAGTATTCGAATCTGTATTAGTAATCAACTTTGAACTGCCTTTTTCAGCCTGATGTCAACTGTGCACGTCACAGCTTCCCTTCCTTTCCCGTCTCACACTACTATAAAACGAGGATAAGTTATTTTAAAAATACCTTAAAATGTGCAAAGTGCTTTTAGCACTTAAGAGTTCAAACAGTTCTCAAATGTATAACCACCCCTCCCCCTATCTCAACTGACTTTTGATGATAAACAAGGCAATATTACACTTTGCTAATAAATGTTCAAATGCCATTAATTTAATCTATGGTAGACTCTACAATAAAAATAACCATTCACAGCTATCCTCTCTAAAACAAATGGTGACATCAATTTTTGCTAATTCTTAGAATTTCTTTGTAAGGAAAACAAGAGGGAATGCACAAAGAACACTTTAGGGTGATTTATTAATTCAGGTGTCTGCTTTCTAAAGGAGCAAAGTCAGCCAAAAAAAAAAAAAGAGAGAAAGAAAAAGAAACTTTTTTGGTGCTTCTTATACATACTGATGTAAGAAAAAACTGCAGAATAATTTACAATAAATAGTATGCGTGTGTTGCCATGATGTGTGGACAGCACCTGGACATAAGTCACTTCATAATATGTTTCACACATGTTCGGGGTCCTTTCATCGATTACTTGAAATAAAGTCTTTGTGGTAATCATCCTTTAACTGATAATTTACAAGTTTTATAATAGTTTTGAAATGTTTTCTAACAGCCTAGAGTATTGCTAAAGTGGGTCTAAAATAGTATTTATAGTTACTATTATATATTCACATTTTATTGGGTTAAAATCCAGAGGGAAATCTTGTTTTTCATAAAAATTCCTATGACTTAGAAGTTCAAAATCTAGTCTTAATTTTCTTGTTATTTAACTCTTTTATTCTACTATTTCTACCTATGGAGTTTTTCTTTTCCAATTTCATTTTTTTCATTGCTGTCCTATATGCCATTACTGACTATCTGTAACCAGAAACACTTTATCCAGTTCATATCTGGGAATTTTCATGCTAAAATACAATACTCAACAACAAAAAAAATGTATGCCATCTTTCCCTGAAGGTGAATTCTTCAGAGGCCTGATACTGCCAATCGCGGAATCAGACATTGCAGACGGTTTACCAAGTTCTCATTAAATCTGGGTACAAAACACCACGCAGTGATGAAAACACAAACAGCCCTATTCCTGCAGCATTTGAACCTTTCTTACCAGTGACTCAGCAACATTAATCAATGTTATAAATAACAAAATGATACAGTTGCAGTGTTTTGTTTGATCCCTATGCTTTTCTTTTAAGTAATCAAAGACTATTGTTTTAGTTTCCAGAAATCACATATCTTTTCTAACTACTATGACATATTTCATGTGTTCTCTAGAAACAACAAACTTCAAATGGAATTCATTCAATGAACTGCATGCACACCGTAAGACAACTTAAATCGGTTTTAATACATGATACATTTATCTGACGGTAACAAATACTTTATTTAGAGACTGTTTTCACCAAACACTTATCTCTATGGCCTGAAGAGGTGTTGTGACTTCCAGGTAATAAGAGAACAGATTATTCTTCCTGACCCACACGGCATTTTAATTTAACTGTTAACCAAATGTGATATGTGAGATTATTCTGAATTCCGCAGCTAAGGTGAAGGTATCTTATCCAAAAATTGGAGAAATTAATTCAGTCACACAGAGTTATTTGTTTCCATACGGGTCAAAATAATTCAACGGGGACTCTGTTAATTTTAAATGATACTTCTCCGAACTACATTCAAAAGGTCTTCTATGGCTGGGGTACAATTTTAGGGAATCTATTTGTTAGACAGCACAATTCTAATATTTCTTCTTTAAGATGGAACTTATTTACTCCATCAATATAACACACCGAACTGAATGATTCAGGAGAACTGAATTCTATCTTCTATTTGAGAACTTTTCAGCAACTACCCATTGTTAGTTTTAAGTATCTTAGAGAAGTAAATTTTACCTTAAAACATATATCAATACTTAACTTCAGCATTCCTCTAAATCTTTTTAGACCCTGTGCCTGCTAAGAATAGGACTTGCAGTTCCTTTGAAAACGTGAATCAGAAAACTTGGAAATAAAAAATGAATTGAAAGGCAAAGCTGAAATTAACAGAACGGGTAATTTTCCAAAGCCACACTCTTGCTTGGGAACAATTTGAAATCTACTAACAATAGTTGTGTCCAAAAGTCACAAGTGGCAGAGAAATTAGATGGAAGAAGATGGCGGTAGGCAAAGTTCAAGTTTTCCTCAAACACCTTTTTCTTTGTGAGCCCCTTCAGCTCCCAGGGAGCCCGGCTGCAGGGGGCAGTGTCCTCGCCCTCAGACAGAACTCACGTGGCTCCAGAAGAGCGCGTACTCTACAACAAGCAAAACCCAGTGGCGGAGTCCGGCAGAATTGGGGTATTTGGCCGCAAAATCACTGGTGAAAATATATCTTCACGAAGCTGATCTCGGGTTAACCTCCAGCTTCTCGTATAGATGAGGGTGTCCCCTCAGAAGGAAAATACATATTCCTAGAATGCTGACCTTGTTCAGTAGACCTTTGGAGGTCCTCTTCTGGAACCAGCTCCAGAGCCACACAAGAACGTCAGTCTCATTAATTTCAGGTCAAGCCTCACACAAAACAGCAAGTGCGGCCTCTTAGGTCCGGAAACCTTAGACAAGAAATGGGACCCCAGAGCTCAGAATCTCTCTGGCCCTGTTTTTACTGGTCAGAAATTAACATGTAAGACAACCATCAGTGGTCAGGTAAGCAAAAATCTTTCTTGCAACTTATCCCCAAACTGCTAGGCTTCCTCGAACTAGACATTGATTCATGACCTTTTTAAATTATGGATTTAGAGTTTACAGTTTTATGCATACTTCAGGCCATGGTTTAAAAAAAAAACCTTAAGCATTATTTCTAATTTTAAATAGTATAAATTATTACATTATACAAGAATTTCCCTATTCTATTCTGATGTGAAAATGAGCAATAATTATTTGTAACTCCAGAATCCGACCAAATGGTGGCACATGTACCATGTTTTCTTTAGATTGAGACTGAATTTCATTCCTAACAAGACTTACTTCAGCTGCTTGAGTGTGTGTTATAACATTCCTGTGCATTTATAAAGTCAAAGGAAGTGTAAAGAGGTACCGGTCTAGTGAATAGAGATAGCTGAACTTCTCTAAAGTTTTTGGTACCAAATTTCATGTTTTATTTTAATCAATGACTATCTAGTTGTCTTTACTTGAATTTTATAACAAATTTTGAATTTTATACAACAGCATCTGTTCAGAGTCAGCAAGAAGACAATGACAGTCTTTTCTGCAGAGTAATGAACTTGAAAAATCAGTATTTTCTCTATCGCAATGATAAAAAAAACTCTTAATTTTACTCAATATTCATTCATACTCATCAAATATATATTGAACACTTAAGACTGTGTCAGGAGGCATGCTAGGATTTGGGGATAAAACTGTAAAATAAGACAGACAGAGCCTGTTGCATGGATTCAGGGAAAGACAGACAGGATACCTAATGTCAAGACTGATACATGCAAGCATCTGCAGAAGAATAAAATAGAAAGGCATATCCAAGTGGGCTTTCCTTCGAAAGTCGGCTTTTACCAGTGACCTCGACTATGGCACCTGCTCTGTTTGACATGTTATCAGGAACGCCCTGGTAATGTGCTATTTCTTACACACGAGCTTATTTACATTTCTCCCAGTTTACTCTTGCTATCTCATTTTTGGCTCCACTAGAGATGAAATTATACAGTTCACCGGCTTCACAGAGTCACTCTCTCCATACGTTGGCACAGTACGTTCTCACATTCAGACCCCTTCTATGATCATTTCATATGCTGAGATTTACCCCAAGGACGGTTAACCCACTCAACTGATGAGAAAACTGAGACTTAGAAAGTTTATTATTTGCCTAAGAGCAAAGACTTCAATAAACCCAGGCATTAGCACAAGATTTTTCCCTATGCTACGCCAATTATTAAATCAGTGGCCATGAAATTTTAAAAATTAAGCAAAATGTACTTTCAGATAAGCAAATGTATGTCCAGGGTCTACTATGTACAAACATGGTGGCTGTAAAGAAATTGCAATGATTTATATTTAATTAATATCAGAAAAATCATTTACATATAATATAAGCATGACGGTTATTTGTCTTGTGAAATCTTTTTTTTTTTTTTTTTTTAATCTGTAGCTTGTCCACCAAAGTTCCCTGTTGGTTTTTGTCAGCGTACGCAGGGGCAGGACATGCCCCAGTCACATCCAGCTCAGAAGTAAAAGTGCTAGAATTTTCCTTTCTTTCCTGACGCCTGACAACCAAGAGAACCAAAATGTTTGCTAAAAGGATGAGGGCATCTTTGGCTCTTACCCTGCCTGTCTCAGCCTGTATTCTTCTAACGTCCTCCACCTGACTTTCTTATTAATCATTTCGGATAAACTGGCATGAGATCCACTGCCCAGTGTAGTCAGTAAAATCTCCAGATTTTACCATTTTCAACATGTAAATAATGAAGCATGGGGGTAGGGGTAATAGTAGGTTTTAGAACCCTCAAGGTGGCTTTGGGCAAGCTATCTAAACTCTCAACTTGAGTATTCTCATTTGTGAAATGGTACTGCAAGCAACTACTTGACAAATCTTCATGTAATGAAGTAATACTGTGCAAAGCAATTACAGAGGGTATATAATACACAATTGGCACTCAATAAATGGTAGGTAAACAATTCCATAATGTCACCCCCGTTCCTTTCACCACTTGCCCAGACATTGAGCTTCTTACTTCTTGCATCACTTAAGGGGTTCTTCAAAGCTGAAAGTCATTTTGGAGCAAACCTTATTTATGGAAGAACCACTGAAGTGGCCCCTTTAGTTATGTAGATATGCGATAACTTGACACCCCACTTGAGGAAGAAGGGTTTGGTTGCTTGCCTTAGTGCAAACCAGGAGCCCAGCTGTGTAGGGAGATGAGGCTGGATCTGTGGTTGTACACCCTTGGCTCTGTGGAACCTCTGCATTCGAGTAAAGAAGGGACCAATGCTAAATGCACAGAAGTCAGGCACTCTTCAGGGAGGAACGGATTCATAAACCAGAAACCCCTTCTCTTTGTATGCAAAATGCTGAAGGCATATTTTGTCAGCAAAATGCTGACAGAGTTTAGAACATCCTAGAAAAGGAAGGATGCAGACCAGTGTGACCAAGCATCAACAAGCAAACAGAAGATGCATCCGAAGATTGCTTTTGGAGACACGATGGCTGCCCATACAGGTGCCGGTGTCACCCGGCACGTCACAGGGACACAGTCCTGAGTGCATTTCAGCCAAAGCTCCGCCAGTGGTACCCTGATGCTAGTACCTCAGGCTAGGGTGAGATGCTATCAGGGCCCTGGTGGAGAGCAAGAAAGGGGGTGCTGTTAGCAGATCCACCCAAAGTTCCAGTTTATTTTCTTTCAAATAATAGAAAACAGACCTGACCCTTTGCATTGGTGGAGTTGGGAAACTTGGAGGAGGAAGGCCACTTCTGGTGGGTAATGGATTGGTAAGTGTGATTGTTATTTAGTTAAGACAATAAAAAATTACCTAATGTTGTTTGTTGGCTATCATTTTAAACACTAGTTTTCGCTCTACTAAGGCTGTAACTTGTTTATGTCCATTTGTACAACAGAAAATAGCTTATATTAGTTACTGATAGGAAATCATCAAAAATGTTTTTTCAATACCTTCAATGCTTACAGCATATCAAGAACCCTCACTACTAAACGTAGGTGACAGTTTGGTCTTGAAAAAAATCTCCATTAGGACACATATGAGCATGTTCTAATATATATGCATATATACACACACACACACACACACACATATATATATCTCACAAAATACAGTGGCAAATACAAATTTGTACATTTTGGACAAATTAAAAAAAAAATACAGATGTACTTAGAAGGGTAGTAGTTCTGTCTTCCATTTTTCATACATGATTATGTGGAGTGTTTTTTGAGAATATAAGAGTATCTGATACTGGCACAAAAACAGAAATATAGATCAATGGAACAGGATAGAAAGCCCAGAGATAAACCCATGCACCTATGGTCAACTAATCTTTGATAAAGGAGGCAAGAATATACAATGGAGAAAAGACAGCCTCTTCAATAAGTGGTGCTGGGAAAAATGGACAGCTACATGTCAAAGAATGAAATTAGAACACTCCCTAACACCATACACAAAAATAAACTCAAAATGGATTCAAGACCTAAATGTAAGACCGGACTCTATAAAACTCTTAGACGAAAACCTAGGCAGAACACTCTATGACATAAATCACAACAAGATCCTTTTTGACCCACCTCCTAGAGAAATGGAAATAAAAGCAAAAATAAACAAATGGGACCTAATGAAACTTAAAAGCTTTTGCACAGCAAAGGAAA